>NW_008795560.1:451844-477675 GCF_000699145.1 Aptenodytes forsteri
GGCCAAGCCGGTGTCTCTGAGACAGCGGCGACCTCCGAGGCTTGGAGCAGCGGAGAAGGGCGGCCGGGAACGGGGCCGCGGCACCATCTGCGGGCCCCGGGGCCTCTCCCCGCCGGCCAGAGCTCCCCAGCGAGGCGAAAGCCGGAGCAGTTGCGGAATTACCTGGTCAGAGCTAAGGGAGCCTCAAAGCAGGGCCCAGGCAAGCGCAGCTGGCTCCTGCGGCGGGGTGGGAGCGGGGCCCGAGAGGTGTGCTGGCTGTAGCCTGAATTTAAATGCCAACGGAGGGACTAAGTGCTAATAAAGGGTGAATTTTTAGGGGTTTTTTTTTTGGTTTGGTTTAGGTTTTTGAGAGGACAGAAAGCTGCATCCCACAGGAGTTCAGATGGTGATGCCTGACCTCTCTGTATGGAATTTGTAATAAAAAAGATGGTTCCTCCCAGGCTTGCCTCGTTAAAAAGGGTTCAACAGGGAGTGCTGGGGAGGGGGGAAAAATGACACATGTTTAACCCCACTGATAATGGACGCAGAGTTAGATTGCAAAACGGGCTCAGCGTCCTGCTGGGGACTGACCCCAGGCTGGAGGGTCCCTCTGAGCTCGGTGGGCTCTGCTCTCTTCTCTTGGCTGTAACCCGTGTTTTCAGCCAGGAGAGGGAGTCAAAGATAGTTGGACAAAGAGCGGGAATCCCAGGAGCCCGCGGTAGGAAACAAGGCCCTTCTGCAGCACCTGAGAGTCAGCTCTGATTTATTTCTCTTCCAAGGTTTCATCCTTCCTAAGTGGAAAACGTTTCAGTGACACTGTGCCTGGCAAGAGATATGCCAGCATGGAAACAGACTGAGTGTGCCACAGGTGTTTACCTGCAGAGAGACATATCAGAGAAGGGGAGTACATTGATTCAAGCCCATGATGATGTTCCAGTCCAGCCCTGCTTTGGGCCCAGCCAGCTCAGAGTTGGGTGCAACCTGGCAAGCTGGTGCCCTAAGCTGGGACCAGTTTGGATCTGTGTGAATTAGACCTGTTTGTGATGTTGCTCCATGCCCTTTCCAGTAGATCATGGGATAAATGAGGTTGGAAGGGACCTCAGGAGGACAAGAGACCTTGCATTGCTCCCATTTCCATTTGTACAGCTCCTGGGCACAGAGACCTGCAGCACGAGCATGAGAGAAGCAGCCAGGCGGGACCTGGAGTCCCAGGGCAGAGGTAAGAGCCTGAAGCCGGCAGCTGCACAGTTTGGAGGGAGGGAGAAGGTGTGTGTTGGGGAGATGGGTCTGTGGCCTCACAGCTGAAGGGATGAAGGAGGTTTCTGGGTGCACCTGATCCAGCTAATTGCTGAAATTAGCAGGGAGGCAGGGACTGATCTGAGAAAAGGCTTCAAAACACCAAACAGCTGGGAAATACTGGAGCTGCAAACAGGAATTTATGCTACAGGTTGCAAAATCTGGTTGGAATTTGCACCCCTCAGACAAGGGAGGAAAATTTAGCAGGGAGGTAGCAGTTCCAGACCTGACTGGTTAATAGCTGCTGCAACAGGGTGTTAGGAGTAAGCAGGGAAGTTTGAAAGGAGTGACGTGTGAAGGAAGCTCTGCTTTAGGGGACAAGAAGGGCAGGAAACAAGTGAGAATCGGTAGCAATCACACTGAGAGAGATGTGAAAAAGGATATTAAAATAAGAGCAAGAGCCTTAGGCAGGTGAGGGAGAGTAAGGAAGGAAAGTAGAAGTGAGAATACTGCATAGTGAAGAAGGACTGGCAGTGAAATATCATTTGGGGATGGTCCCCAAATTAAGTAACTACCTTACCTCAGTTTTCCTTATGTGGGGAATGTTGAACTCAAGGGGAGCGGTGGGCGGTGAATGGAAGTGAGGGGTTCAAGTACCAAGCCAAGTTGTAGGGGGAGTTTTAAAGTACTGGCACATGAAATCACAGGAACGGTAGCAAGAGTTTCTGTAATTTACTCTACCTGCCATTGGCATCCTGTGACTAGAAACCAGTAAAGGCAGAACCTGTCTATGAGGAAGTAAAAGCTAAAAACTGAAAACAAACATCCAGGCACTGACAGTCCTCCCCTAGCTGGAGAGTTTTGTCCTTACCCACAGCTGCAGGAGGGAGAAGGACATACTGCACCACATGCATGCAACCCTCCCCAGCCGAGAGATGAACTGCACCAGCTCTGCCACTTCATCAGCTTCAAATCTACAGTATTTGCAGGAGCTTCAGTCAGGAGTTGTGTTGCCTGACCTTGGGAGCCAGACCTGGAGCCCCATGGGGAATCCAGCCCTTCTCATGTTCATCTCTCCTATCACATGCGACTCATACCTTTCTCAGCTCTGCTCCTGGGTGCTCCCGCGCCCTGCCGTTGTGTTATAAATGAATGGCTGTTGGTGTTGGTTGATATTTAATGAAGTCCATGTAATACTCTTCACTCATTTACTTACCCGAACAGTCTTAATACCCAGCCTGGGAAAGTTATCTTGGCTTCTTTAAGCTTTTCCATCATTAGCAATAAACATTTTACAGTCTTGGCAAGCTGAGGCTGAAAAGAGAGCATGACTTCAAACAGCATTGCTCACAGAGAAGGCTTTAAACTGATATTAAATCACTAAACTGTGCAAACATAACAGTCCTGTAATAAAGATAATCTATGTGCAGTTCAGGCCAAGAGGGGGTCTGGTCCTTGGGGTGCAGGCGGAACCTCTGGGCCCCACAAATTACACAACCCTTTTGGGCAGCTCAGCATCAGAGCAGAGAGCCACTAGTCCTGTAGTGCTGGGCGAGGTCTGCCCACGCTTGGGGTCGTGTTGTATCTCAAGCCGGAGCTTCTTCTATCGCACCAGTCCAGCAGCACGGAAAGGGCTATAGGGGAATGGCAGCCCCTACTAATCCCCCCAGGCAGGGACACACCAGGCTGGTGTAAACCTGCTCCGGACATGGTGCCTGGCCCGTGGGGCGCTTGGCTGTGATACAATCCAACAGCTATTCCTCTGCGCTCAAATGGTGAAGTGACTAAGGAAATACGCCCTAAATTACCATAAATATTCATGGTCTCAAAGCCTGGAAGTGTACATCCTCCAGGACAGGCTTCCATGCCTGCTATCACCCTGCACGTCGTGGTGTGAGGAGGGGATCTCGCAGATGACAACCTCAGGTGTGAGAAGCAGACGCCGTGCTGCCGAGGGCTGCCCCTGCTCTGCACGTGCTCTCCCCACACACGTATGGCAGGCCAGACCCACATGCAAAGCTATGGAAACAGGCACTAATATGCAAATGCACACAAATCTGTAGCATCTGCTGCCGAAGCAGCTGTACGCAGGCAGGCACCCCCCGCCCAGGCATATAAAGTCGTGCTAACGTGCAGTTAGACCACGGGGAAGCCAAGTGGGCGGTGCAACACAGACACGCAGCCATACCCAGCCCAGGATTTGAGAGAAGACTTCCCCTCTCCTTGGCTTTACTAGCTTCAAGACCAGCAATGTTTTTGCAAAAGCTTGGCGAGGAATGTGCTTGGCAGGACCTCTGAATGTTTTAAATATTATGGGATTCCTGTAGTTTAATTTCATAGAATCATAGAATAGTTTGGGTTGGAAGGGACCTTTAAAGGTCATCTAGTCCAGCCCCCAGTTTACTCTGAACTGAGACAGTGTTTTCCCAGTCTTTCATCGTGTTTCGCGGTGCCCTCGCACACTGGAAGGAAAGCAGCTGTCTCTGTGGTAGGACGGGTCCCTGGCAGGATTAGCCCTCGTGGGGGGCTGTGAAGGTGCTGCTTAGGGACCTGTGCTCCTTGCCGGCCCTTTCATGGCAACGGCTGCAGCGCTGCTGAGTGTGTTAGAGTTGTAGAAGCACTGGGGTTTGCTCCTGCAGGAACCCGGTTGGTAAATGGTGTAGGATAACTTTCCAGGGGCAAAATGAGGGAAGCACCGCTGCTCCCTGGGTTGGACTGGGTGCTTTTGCTCTTGGGGCTTTCAGCCTGGTGCCCATCACAAACCCTTATAGCGGTGGGAAGGAGTCAAGCAGGGCTGGGTGTTGGAGTAACCCCTAAGCAATATCTCCGGCACTTGCACAGCCTTGGGGTGAAGGAATGCAGCTGCGTGGTGGGCTGTGGGGAGAGGAGCTGCGCGCAGGAAATAGTGGCATTTCAATGAAAATGTAAGAGCCTGCAGTGCTGGAGCTGTCTCCGCTGCCTCCTCCATGGGCATGCAGCACAGCAGCTCTCCAGTGTGCTCTCCCAGGTGAGAAGGTGCCACTCTTATCCCACACCTTAAGGTAATTTTAAGAGAGGGCTAAAAACCACCCAGAAATGAGGATCCCAATGGTTGTCTTTCATCTGTACCAGAAGTGCTGTAGTCCAGAGTCAGAGATTCTGGGTCTGGCATTAAGGTTTCTCTTTGCTGCTTCTGCCTCAAGCTTTTTTCTTAGTTGCTTGCCATCTTAGCTGGTGCATGAGCTGGTGACCTCCACGTCTCTTTAGGTGGACCTTTAAGGCTTTGTATCCTCTGCAAATCGGCTCTGAGTGGATCCTAGGATATGCATGAACCAGTGCGCTCCATGTCAGTAGTTAATGGTAATACTAACCCATGGGCAGGATTAATTAATAGGTGTTTTTAAGGCACAGTGAGGTTTTGGAGAGTCCTGGAGAAGAACAGAGAAGTGTATTATTGAGTTACTTTATTGTAATGATTTTCCCAGTCAGTGAGGGGGAACAGGTCATGTTCCAGCCGGTGCTAACACCTAGGTTGGCAGCTGCAGTGAGGAATTCCTGTCTGGCTCGCGATGCTTTCTGCTGTGGGTGTCTATCCAGGCATGTCCCTCAGGCAGCTCTTGTACTGCTTATTGCACCCATGGCAGTTTCTAGGAGGAGGTAGGGAATCACAACAGCTCCCCCAGACCAGAGTCATCTGGTGTGGGGTCCCCCAGGCTCAGAAGGGCTCCCTGGTCTTTGTGTGTCCATGGGGTTACAAGGGACTGCAGGTCCCAGCCAGGCAGAGCTGCCAGACGTGAGGGACTGAAACGGAGCATGGCCTGCAGAGCCCAGCGGCCTGTGTAACTCGTATCTTCTTCTGCAGCTGATCTCCCAAGTTAGGGGTGGCCTCAGGCCTCTGAAAGCTGATGAAGCAGCCACGGTCAGGCAAGCCTGGCATCACTCCGGGTCCAAAGCCAGAGTTGGCCTTGGAAATACAGTTCCCAAACCACCTTCCTTCCCAAGACCCAGGTTAGACTCAGAGCTCTTCTCCCCCTGGGCTTGAACTGGGAGCTCTCTGTTGACCCCAGCAGCCTCTTCTCTCTTACACAGGACACTGAACTGAAGGACGTGACTGTAGTCTTGTTTGTGCCGAGCTCTCCTGCTCGCTCCACACCTAACAAAGCTGACAGTATATTGCCATTTTTATTGGCCTGGCTGGCAATTTTTCAGGTGCTAGGTGTGTTTATGATTATCAGGGTCACACCTCAATTAGGAATGGGGAGAGGGATCTTTAACATACCCACACCTTACCCTTCCTCCTCCAGCCTCTCCGAGTGGAAAGGGATTGTGCAGTGCATGGCCTGAATTCCCAAATTGGTTGGTGATATTTGCACTCAGCCTTGAGGGAACCGGCCAGCCTGGCACACAGAATTGCCTGGCTCAGCAGTGCCACGTTGCTGAGCTGTCCCTGCTGCCTCTTGTTCATGACTATCTGTGCCTGTGTGTGCACTTGCAAGTTTAATAGCAGCAATAGTTGCTTTTGTCAGAAGTGATATGCAGGCCATAAAACTCGTTTGCTGTTCTTTTTTTTCCCCCTGCTGAGATGTGAAAGCTGTAGAAAAGGCTCCAAAGCCTGTTAGCTATTTCAGATGAAGGTTACGTAAGGAATATGAAAAGAATGCATTTCATAGTGACCAGAGGACCTAAAAATACCACTTTCACCGATCTTTGCTTGGACATTGTGACAAGATTTCGTAGCTGGAGATACTGCTCTCCAGGAAATCATCCTTAGTCTAGGTTGCAAACACAGAAGAGGACAGTAAAAAGCTCTCGTGTCCAAAAACAACATAAGGAAGTTGTGTCTTAAAGGCCGATACTAGCTGTCCTTACAGCAGCCATCTCCTGTGACATGGGACATTGCCTGTAGGCTCCAGGGAGCCCAGCAGGATAAAACACAGCCCACGAGTGGCAAGACCAGTGTCTCAGGGTGATTCCAGGCTGGACTGACAGAAGAATTGAGGGTTGGGATCGAGGACGCCACTTAAGGACAAGGTTGTCTCTGGGCAGTTTGTGGTTTTTTTTCCAAGTGAGCTGAATCCAGCAATAAGAAACCTCCTGTAGGGACTGCACTGATTTAAGATTAACCAGGTAAAGGGCAACCTCGATAGAGCAGTTCATGGGAAGGAATCCAGGAGAATTTATTGCTTCAAAGATTTGATATTACATATATGGAGTTTTTAGGGCATATACCCAGGTAAAACCAACCGTGCATCACAGGGTTCCTGTGGCAGGCAGAGGAGTCCTGGTTTTTATTCCACATTAAAGAGAAGGAACTAACTCCTTTTCCTTCTCTTGACTGGACTAACCACTCAGTCGCTGTGTGTGTGCTGAGATAACGCACGTCCTGCAGCTGCCTTTGCTGACCTTGTTCAGGCGTTCAGCGATGGCGTTGGGGCTCTGGATCATCACAGGTGCACATGTATTGAGGGCATGTTATGCGAGGTCTGTCCTATTCCCCCGAGTCCTTGGCCCCAGAGTGGAGGCAGGCTCTAAGTGCTGTCTCCACACAGTCCTCAAACGCAGCTCTGAATCTCATCCCTGCATCTCGTACCTGCTGACGGTTTTCACCAGCATGACTGTCACTGGGAGGGTGTGCAAGTGGGATGGAAAATCGGGCTGCTTCTCATCCCTCATACCTGGGATGAGACCGCCCACCTCATTTCACACCAGGGGCGGGAGATGGGGGAACTTGAGGGGCATCTGCTGCAGATCAGAGCTGAAAATGCTGGATGTTGCTCCTCCCCAGATAGCTAATCTTTACAGCCATCTAGACCTCTCTCCCCTCTTTCCGTTATCTTCCTGGGCATGCTACAGCTGAGAGCAGGCCCCCATGATCAGAAGAGCAGGTCATTAAGAGCCTTCTCTAATTGTCAGTGTATTTATTTCTTCACCTTTACAACCAGTGACAAATTGACTTTCACTTTATTGTCTTATTGTGCCCTGTAGGCTCAGTCTGCCTTTGGCTGCACCTGCGCAGTGCATTGGCTGCGTGTGAACCACAGCAGAATCATCACCCCAAAGTGCTCAGAAATTACCTTTGAAATACAAGAGGGACTTAAAAATGAACGTGTTTGAAATGCTAATAACATATTTTGGCTTCCTTTGCTTGGCTTTTGGAGCGTGGTTACTTCAAGTCTTTAGTCTCTGTGGAATCATGAAAGCAAATATTTATTCTTCATGTTTGTTTTTCTTTTAATGAAAATTGGGATTGTCATTCAATCTTATGATTCCAGCACACGTGGCTTCAGGACAGACATCAGCTAACATGAGGCTTGCCAGGAAATAGTGACAGCTGGCGACAGCATCAAACACTTGTTTGGACTTTTTCCTCAATACACATATGCTTTGTGCTCAGACCAACAAGGAGGTGAGCCCCTTGATTTAAAATAAATCCTCCCAGAAGAAAGAAATCCATCTGTCTGGGAAAAGTTAGAAAATATTTTTGCATTTATTATTTTTTTTTTTATGAATACAAACTCTAGTGAAGAAATATTCCTCTGTTTCCATTGGAAGGCAGTAACCAGCAAAAATTAATGTACAGTATCAAGGAACGCTTGGTGCAAATGGCCCAAAAAGGATTCCCCACAGAGTATCTCTACGTACAGGAAAAAAGGTTGCTGCAGTTGGAAAAGACAGCCTGGTTATTATGGGGTTTTTTGCATTTAATCTCCCAATTATAAATAATCAATGTGATTTACAAAATAATTTACAGAAAATGATTGGATTCATCATTGCAATAAATTACTCGGTACGATGCCACCAGTGTTGAGAGACAATACAATACTTCTGACACCGTCAGCGCGAGGCGAGGTGTTTCATTTTTGCATTGGAAATCACGGGACAGACCTGCAGCTCTTCTGGCTGGGCTGGCTCAGGTTCGTCCCCGCCAGGAACCCCTCGGCAGCCGTGGTTCCATCAGCTTCATCTTCCCGAGAGGCCAGCGCCCCACCTAGTCTGTGGTTAGTTAGAGCTGCTATTGCCTTGCGCTGCCAAAAATGACTCGGGCCTGAAGTCGTGCAGGGCTCTGCGATCTCCAGCCCTGCCGGCAGCCGGAGAGGCAAGTGCTGGGCGCAGGAGGGCTCCTTTCCTGGTTTCAGCTGTAAACCAAAGGTTAGATCTGCGTGGTTTTGGCACAGGCAGGCACAGAGAAACAGGGACTGTGGTAGGGAGGGAGCAGGGCAGGCGGGTGCAGACCCAAGGCTGGGGCAGACCCAAGGGGCTTGGGCAAGACAGGGTCTTTCCTTGACCTCTGTTGTTCTCCGCAGGACTCAAAGCATTGTGTTTTTGAGGTTGCTGCCCTCAAACCCTCTGAGGTCTGAAGGAGCCATAACGAATTCTTACCATGCTATGAAGACCTATAAATCTGTTACCAGCCACTCGCTCTAAGCTGAAGGAGTGGCACTGGACTGGACAAGTAGATTATATGGCATATTTTAGGATTAAAGCTGGGTCTGAACTGAGATCCTGGGTCACGACGCTCCCAGCGCTTGGGCAGCCCAAGACCTTGGTCCAACCTGTGAGGCTCGGGCTCTTCTTGCCCTGACAGATCTCTCGCCTTCATACATTCTTCCCACCTGCTTCCTTCCAAACAGGTATCCGGTGGTCTTCTTCTGACCACTGAGAAGCAGTAGTGGGGCCAGTGATATTTTGGGCAGTGCTGTCCACAGCCAGCCTGTGCAGGAATGACCCCATCCCATTAGCTGAAATCTCCTGAATCCCATGGTCCCCCAACTTCCCAGTCCAGGTAGCGAGGAGGCAGTAGTGGTGTAAGGGAAGGATTTGGCAGTGGTTGCCTCTCTGAGCCCTGTGGTGGGAGGGCAGTCCTGGCACAGAAATAGCAAAACCTGTCAAAAGGCAGAAGGATCCAAATAGTGGAGAATCCTGGTGGGCCAGACTTTGCCCCAGTATCAGCTGAACAGATTTGTTAGACCTGGCTGGGGGGGTTAGTTTGCTGGAGGGTGACACCATGCAAAGACCTGGGACTAGCCAAGGCTGAGGAGCGGTTCTGCCACTGCTGCCTGGGCAAAACCCGTGTGCTTCACCTGCTGCGATGCTCCTGGGGGAGCTTCCATCTCCATCAAGCTTGGCTGGACTGGGGACTGTGGGGAGCTGGCATGGCTGTGGGAGGGAAGCCCTCCATTCACACAGCACAGTGAATCGCTTGTTCTCAGGGTCTGGTGTGTGCTGAACCAACGCTGAGAGGTGGCAATGGGGGAACAGCCAGTCCCCAGTCAGTCACTGCAACCTCCCCACGGAGGGAGGCAGAAATCTGGCCCTTCTTACAAGGACTGAGGGTTTCAGTAAGGCTTCAACCTTAGTTCTGGGACTGGGGGCTGCCCATGGCACATGCTGTCCGTAGCTGCAGGAAGACAGCTTTTGGTGGTGGTGGACTAGTCCAATAAGCAAGTCCGTGTGTTTGCGCCCAAGGACCTCTGGATGGCTTCTCTTTTCACAGTGGCAGAGTCAATTCAGGCTTTTCTCCCACACGGTCTTCTAAACGAGGCCAGCTGGTCTGCAGATTGCTAGATGACCTCCTGTTTCGTGATGGCGGGTTGCGGGATGGAGGTGGGCTGTTTTGCCACGGTTGCAATGGCTCCGGGCAGCAGCTTGTATTGCTCTGGTCCTGAGCCCGCAGGTGGAGATGGCTGTGGGGTTTCTGGAGTAGCTACAGAGAGAGAAAGAAAATTAGAAGACTTGACAGCACTGGGATCTGTCCTCAGTCGTGCCAGGTGCAGGTGTGAGCAAAGCAAAGGCTCTGTAGCTCCTAATGGCTTGTGTGTTTGCTGCAAGGCAGCCTGGACACACATGCACAGTTAGATGCCCTGGAAGCGCCACGATAACAAACATCGAATGAGGGGAGCTACTGGCATTTTGACCTGTACTGGCCACTTTTTTGGTCAGCTGAGGTCATCTCAGCCCAAATTGCCAAGTGGTGGCTCCATGTGGTGGCCCTATGTGCTGGACCAGATTCTCCTGTGTTTTTGCAGCGGGCAAAGTGAGATGTGTCTGAACCATTCAAGGGAAGGGGAGCCGTTCTGCTGATTTCAGTAGGCACTGGATGGGATCATTCATCCCTAAATTTAAGGGCCATGTAAAAGTTACAAGTCTGCCAGGGAACATCTTGTTGAATCAGTTAGTTTAGCCCAATCTAATCTAACCCACCTCTCTGTTTGTCTTTCCCTCCTTTCTGCATAGGAATTTCTCACACACTCATTATCAGAGATTCTGTCTTGCATGGAAATTTCTTTGCAAGGTAGAAACTACCTCCACAGGCATGCTGGAAAGCTCTTGGTTTCTCCTGAGAGCTCTCTGTCATCTCTGGCAATACTTACACATCTGACAATACTTACACATCTGCCCATTGTGCATCTGAGGAGGCATTGTGTTGGCCACAATGACGTTTGTTCCCAGGTTCTCCTGGATCAGATGAGGGTGCAGGGGGTGGTGAGCATGCGGCGTTTCACTTGATGAGCCTAAAAATGTGCATATGACATTAATTGCCACGATGACAGAAGGAGACAGTTCAGATGGGCAGACCCACTGCACCAAAATGTCCAAGGCTTTGTGCATGATCAGCTTGTGCATATGTGATTGGAGCGCACCCTTCCCATTTTCCTCCATGGATGCCTTGGGCTCACTAACCCGTGCCTGCTGCCTGCATTTCCTCTTATACAGGATTATATTCCTCTCCTCCTGAGTCACACCTCCACGTAAAGAATAGCACGGTGGCAACTTCTCACTTTGTTTTGTCCCATTGGGTGCTCCCAGTAGAAAATCTGGGACACTCTTTCAACCTGAGCTTTCAGACCCTTTTGTTTTGATGACTCCCTTCTGACACAGAGGGTTACTGAAACAGCTGACTGGCAGGAGTTTGGGGGTTGCGCAGCAAAGCTTGTCTTCATGCAGAGGGCTGGGGACACCTCTCTGTAAATAGGTGCACAGCTAATGCATCTCTTTAGGTGAATAGAAATGGAGGACCCTTTGTTACCATTGCCAATGACAGGGGGAGATGATTTTGTCTGAGTCAATGGCTAACCTGCATACAGGCTGTCTCCACCTTTTTTGGGTGATGGCTGATGGCTATAGAGATTCTCAAGGGGATGGTGATCAGGGAACACTGAGAGGCCTCTTGTAGGACCCTCAAGTACTCACCTCCCAGCAGCATCTCCTGCAGCAGGTTGTCGATCTTAGCCATGCCAAAGAGCTTGACAAACTGGATTTGTTCTATCATCTGCCAGGTGATGCTCTGCAGCATACAGGCTGTCTCCACCTTTTTTGGGTAGGGAACGATGGCTATAGAGATTCTCAAGGGGATGGTGATCAGGGAACACTGAGAGGCCTCTTGTAGGACCCTCAAGTACTCACCTCCCAGCAGCATCTCCTGCAGCAGGTTGTCGATCTTAGCCATGCCAAAGAGCTTGACAAACTGGATTTGTTCTATCATCTGCCAGGTGATGCTCTGCAGCACAGGCAGCAGCAGCAGCAGCTCCCCAAAGCGGCCCCGTGAGTCATATTGCCGGTCATTGATGTAGTCCTCCAGGCTGACCTGCACCTGGTACCGCATCCGCTTGATCTTGGAGGGGTCACTCAGTCCTTTGGCATCTGAAAAACCCACAGAGCAAACTATCCAGGCTGCTTCCCTAGGAACTGCCCTTCAGTAATAGCATGAAGTCTCAGTGCAGGCTGAGGTGAGCGGTCTCTGATTCTCTATCGTCTGCTGTAATGGGTGTTTTTTCTCTATTTAGGCTGACTTCTCCCCTCCCTCTAAGAACACTTTGGTCCAGAGAGGAGACCAGGCAGCATTTCCACAACTCAGGACCAGTATTAGTCGGCATAACCCAGACTAGTCCCCTCTGATGGTAACCCTCACCAAGCTGGAGCATACCTGGGTCGAAGAAGATGATGGCTTTCAAGCAGGCATATTCATTATCGTCTATCTGCAGCTCCTGGAAGGGGAGGACCAGCTCGTCCAGGATGCGGATGGCCACACGGTTCACCTCCACCAGTTCGGGGCAGTTCCGCGGGATGATGTGGTCATTTCCTTTGGACAAGCAGCACAGAGACCATCACCTTGTCATTGCCCAAGACTTATCAAGGGTGGCAAGGAGTTCAAAACCCAGGTAACCAATGCTGAGATAATTTTGAGGGTGGAGGACTTAAGAAGTTCCTCCTTCTGCCCCTTCCCTGGCTCAGCCTGCCAGAAATGCCGATCTCTGTTGCCAGAGCAGCCTCTCCTTACTCAGGAGTCACTCAAGCAAGGAAAAGCTTACCGAAGAGCGAGCGCCTTTTTCTTAAGCACGCCACACCCTGCTTACACAAACCAGGGCGGGGGGGGCGGCAATGTGAATGTTCATAGTCCCTCAACTTTGCCACATGTCGTGGCCTTGATGTGAATGTCAGCCAGGCCTAGCGGCACCCAAAGGTTGTGCTAGGTTCGCTAAAATACAGAAGAGCTCAAGCCACGCCCCTGCAAAAAGGATGCCCGCAAACACTGAACCACCCTCTCCTTCACAGCAGCAGGGAAGCTTCACAGAAGCAGATGGGCCGGGAGCAGAAGTGCACTCTTTACCTAGCAGCAAGACATCCTTGAACACCATGGACCTCTTGGCAGCTCCCAGTAACAGATGTTCTCCTGCATGTGCTCGCAGCAGTGCTACCTGCAAGGGCAGGGAAAAGTTGTTTGGGTGATGCAGAGATGGAGATAAGGCTGTAATTTCACGTAAGTAAGAGGGAAAGCCCAGCATTTCTGTACTGCACTCAAGGATGGGGAGCGAGATCCCTTCTCCAGTCACAGTCAGAGAAAGAGGTCATAAACAGCTATAAATCCAGCAGAACCAGTAGATAATAGGCAGCACCTGAAACATCCCGTATTCGTGACACGTCATGAGCAAGACCATGCTAGACTGTCCCAGGACCTCACGCCAGCAGTGGGACATGTTCACAGTGGGCCGTTTGCAGACAAGGCAACTCCTACCAAGTGCAGAACCAGGGACCATGCTCCAGCCTGGGAAGTGGGGAGAAGTACGATCCACTACTGCGGACAGTTGCTGTCCCTCTGGGCCGTGCCCACCTCCCACTGAAATCACGCTCATGGGGACCCACGTCTGCCCAGCTGGTGGGGTCACCCTCTGGTCATTCGTTCCCTCCGCCGCAATGGGCATTTGGGCCAGGGAAGCCAAAGGGATGTTTTTCTGCCCTGACGTTAATGATTGAAGTATTTCATTTTACACCCTCCAGTGCCTCCTGAGAATGTCCTGAATCTTTTGCCCTCCTTCAGTTAAAAATTTCAGAGATTTAGGCAGAAACAGAAGTTAACGATTGGACAGCCTGACACAGAGGCTTCTTAATGTCCAGCCAGGAGCCTCTGCTGGAGAAAACAATCATTAAACATTAATGGAGAGATTCTGAAAAGTGTGTCCTGATGGGAATGGTCCCCTTTTCCAGTGTGTTATCCCTCAGCATCTGACAAAGCCAAGAGAAGTTTTGCCCTACCAGAAATGCCAGGACGACGTGTGACCCGTAGAAGAGAGCTCTGGTTAGAAAAGATGCTGATGTCTGAGAGAGGGATTTTTTTTGCAGAGGGTGAAAAAGAGTTATGCAAAATAAACAGAGTGGAGGTCCTTGCAAAAAGACTACGCACACATGATACTGGGGAACCTTTATCTATATGCCAAAATCTAGCCTCTCTCTATCGCTATCCAAACATGGGCGGATGTGTTAGCTGAGCTGCTTGTAATTACCAGAGCTGCAAAAAACTGAGCCTTCCTATCTGACGAAACTTTGAGAAGGATGGAAAAACTGCAAGTCCCAAGGGGGAGCAAAGCCTTCACGTAGAAATTTCCTGCCTAATGCAAATTCAAGAAAGCTCAGTTTGAAACCACCATTTTTGTTTCCATAAAATTTGCTCGTTTGAGCAGGGTTAAAGTAAATTACTTCAACAAGGCAAAGCCATCTCATTTGATATTTGTTCTTGCAGTGATCAACCTGAGAGATATCATCCCATTGTGAACTAGGATAAATATAAAAGTTGTAACACAACAAAGTAGCACTTTAACTTTGAAATGAAATGGCTTTGCCCCACCAAACCCAGTACTTTGACATTTTGGTGCAGAGGAAGAATGAGGGCTTGGGTATGACCTTTCCTATAAAAATGTTGGCAGAGATGATTCATGCTCAGGCAATATTTTAATGACAATGTAACAGCGTTTCCCAAGATTAAATGTTCCCACTGGACATGTCTTGACTGGCTCTCATGCCCCTTAGGCAGCTGGCTTGCACGTAGTTTTGTTCATTCCTGCTCCCTGGCATTTCTGTCCTTCCTCCTGCACTCCCCTGAGTATCTGCTGCCTCTGTTCTCACCCCGTCCTTCGAAAGCACAGATGGCATTAATTGATTAGTTTTAACGCAGCACAGTCTTTTCTCTCAAGCCCTCTGGGACAGATTGGGAGCTGCTCATGATGGGGGATGGCTGGTCCTAACAGAAGACCTATTTCAGTCGAGACGAGCCTGTGGAGCATGCTGAGAGCAGCCTCTCCTCTGTGGGAAGGCAGGGTTCAGACAATGCCATCTTTAGGCTTTGTTTTCTTCTTTGAGAAATTTTGCAGCCCCACAATTGTAAAATGAGCTCACGTGGAAACTGCTGTAGTGTGCAGAGTTATTAACCAGGTTTACTGCCTCTGTTCCAAATGGCACAAGGATGCAATGGGTTATGCAGCGCTGCCCGAGCCTCCGCTGGGCTGCAGCCTGTTTGCTGTGTAAATGTCATTTGCCATTGGAGTCCATTTTGTTTTTCATAATTTTTGAGTTGTATTTGCCTTAGGAGTTTAACAGATTTCCTACCATTTCAAACAGTTTAGCACTCCCACACAATGGCAAAGAGGGAAATATGCTCTGTGTTAACAGCACTGAATTCCCCGGGGCTTTGGGCTGCTGGGTTATTACTGAAGATCTCAGTTTTAGGATTTAGGGATTTTTGATCAGCCGGATGCTCTCACTTTCTGGATATCCTTTTTCTTCATGATGTAAAAATTACCTCTGGATCAATAGGGCTGGAGACTGATCCTAGCTGAAGAGGACCCATGCTGGTTTTGTGACCGAACGCTGGGAAGATTGGAAATACCTTCCTACCTGTAACAGGACCTGTGCTGGCCACTGCCAGAAATGCTATACCCTGCCAGAAGTGCTATCCCTTCCCTCTGGAGCCTCCCCACCATCCACACATGCTTTTCAAGGCTGGGCACGCATCATGTCCTGCAACATCTGCTGCAGACCTCTGAAATTTACTTACACAGGAGACACCTCCTTGTATCTCTCTGAGGTTACCCGAGATCCTGCAGTATAGGTTTACAGAGGATTTCAAACCACTGTGCTTATCTTGGTTATGGAATCAGCAAATGCCATTTTAGTAATTTGTGTTAAATGCAAATATATTTCTGTTTTTAACTCTGAAGAGAGATTTTCTTATTGCCTTGGGAGCAAACTTGTGTTTAGTTTCAATAATTCCACACCAGGAGAATGGATACAAACATATCCCCAGGCAAGAAGCAGAAAGAAAGATAGACAGGCAGATTTGGTTTTAAGTCTTGAGCAGACCTTAGGCTAGAAATCTGTCCTACTAAGTCTGATTACCCTAAGTATTTGTATAGCACTTCAAGTTTTCAAAGTGCTGCACAAACTATAATTAATAAATCACTGACTGATAGACCCATGCAAAATGCGCACCTGATTATGGACCTAATTTGAGCTCAGTGTTATCATGACTGTGCTCATTGACTGATTAGCTGCACATGCAAATGGCCTGTGCTGGCATTGTATGGATGCCGTTCCCAATCAGCTGCAGCAGTCAGGATAACAGAGTGGACAATGCACATTTTCTTTGAAGGTCTCAGCTGCCTGGCTCTCCTTCGGCTCCCCACTGCCTTCACCCGGGCAGAGCGAGGTGGGGTGGATGGGGGGACTTGCCTGGTCATCCAGGGGCAGCTCGCAGAAGGCAGGGATGTACTTGGCCCACTCCACCAGCACTAGAAGCTGCTGCTTCATGGACTCGCACACGTCGGAGATGTTGGCAATCTTCTTCCCTCGGATGTCTCCGTTGATCACAGGAACCGGGGATGATATCTGGAAGGAGATAAGAGATCCTTCAGCTTTCAGCGCCACGGAGGAAACATAGACAGGAAAATCCCCAGCCCATGGGTTGTGTTGATGCACACTCCAGCATCAAAGATTATTTTTTTCTGTTGCACATCCAGCCCCCGGAATATGTGGCCCAGCACAACTCATTTAAATTGAGATCAGCCTGGGGATCTGTGAACATGAAATGCTTCAGAGCTGAGGCTGTGGATCACCTTGGTAAACTGTCATGCCTTGAATAGACTGGAAAGCACAGAAGAAATGTTTCTAAAGCCAAGGTCTTCCTCCCACTGAACAAATGTGCTCGGTCAAGATCCAGGAGGGAACAGAGGGGCTCATGTAGCAGTCAGCCTCACCATTAGCAAGGACACGTCCACTCAGTGCCGCTGCACAAGCAACTTGGTCCCATCAAAGGGCAGAGAGCTGCTCCCCCTTCTACCCCGCTCCAGAGCCAGTGCTTGGCCAGACCTGCCTTGTCTGCTTTGGACAGGAGACACGCAGGCTCTACTTCTCCTCCTGTCTGAGTCAGCATGAGCACAAGAAGTCTCTGCTGAAGGTAGCTTTCCAGGTCTGACATCGCTTTCTGTGAGCACCAGGTCAGTAATATTTGACATTACCCAATTTGAAATGCGAAAGACAGACTTTAAAAACAACAACCTCCCACCTCCCCCCAGCTTTTAGGCCCTTTTGGCAAAACTGCGCATGTGCAAACATGCCCACAACACAGGTCACATTTTTTACATGGCGAATTATTTGTGATTGCAGAGGCAAATGGGGCCATTTCATTTGCAAAGGACAAGCCTGACAACTCTGCAAGTACCGTCACACAGGGCTGGAAAGAACATCTCCCCCAAACCAGGCACCCAACCTCCTGCCCGGTTCTCATGCATAGCTGCACACCCAGCTCATCTGAAAAGTTGCCCTTAGTCACTACTTTATCCTCATGCTTCTGTAAGCAATTAACTCAACCCCATCGCTGCCCTCCGCCTGCCCTCGCTGCTCTTGTACAACATCAGCTCTTCCTGTCCTGTTCCTGCCAGCATTTTCAGCTTGGACCCTGCCAGCCTCCCCAAGGAAATGGAGTTCAAATGCCACCTGCATTTTTTTTTTTTTTTCAGGTTGCATTACCTGGAAGCTTTCCAGCTCTCAAGCTATTATTGAATAAATAAGATTGTAAAAATCTCACCATGTATTACCCTAATCAGAGAGCCCGGAAGGCTTAGCAAATAAATAAAGACCTCTGAGTGAGTGACCCAAGATCTTGGAGAAAGCAGCTCCTCAGCAGTATCTTGTTCTAATTAGCTAGGCACATAAAAGTTACCAATTACCGTGCTGGAGCCTGCCTTGTTTAATGAGTCGCTCTGTGGGAGGGCAGGAGCTCCCCTGAATTTGTCAATGGTTGTAGTTTTTATCAGCAGACCCTGCTCAAGACTTACATATGATGCCACTGCAGGACTCAGAGTCCCGGAAATGTCTTTCCCTTGTAGATCCGGTGACTTGAGACCCCATTATCTCACACCTCTGGGAACAGCACGAATATTACTTTTATAGGGTATATTAGGGCCTGCGTAGGACAAGGTAAGACGTGGGATGAGGTTGGATATGCTTCTTGTGTACAGGATTGGCCCTTGGCCCTTCTGGCATATCCTCTCCTCGGGGAGGTGGACCTTACAGCCTGAGCCCTAGCGTGGAGCCCAGACCACGGCACGTCCTGTCCTGGAGCATCTCCCAGGGCAGCCTTCAGGGTAATATGACCCTTGAAGCAAGGAAGGACATGGACTGCCAACTCGAACCCCTCTTCATTTTCCCCGGGACAAGGAGTGCTGCTCTCCCCAGCTCCCATGAAGAGTGGCAGCTCTTGCCTCCAGCACAGCCCCATCCTCACCACTTGTTCTCGCAGACGAACCCTCCCCGCAGCCTGTGCGCTCCCGT
This sequence comes from Aptenodytes forsteri, assembly GCF_000699145.1. Classification (NCBI taxonomy): domain Eukaryota; kingdom Metazoa; phylum Chordata; class Aves; order Sphenisciformes; family Spheniscidae; genus Aptenodytes; species Aptenodytes forsteri. The sequence goes on from NW_008795560.1 coordinate 470,139, forward strand.
CCTGTCCTGTGTCCTCCCAGACAGTGCTGATCTGATGTACACCATTTGCAATATCCAGATTCTTAAATGGCAGTAATCTTTTCAGGTAAACGCTCTAGGATATAAGTTCTGGCAGTATGCTTGTGGAAAGGGGGAATTTCTAGCAAACACTGGAAAGAATATCTGCATAAAACAAGCATGAAACTGATTCTTCGTGAAACTGTGCAGGAAGGCAGAATCCAAAGTTCCTAACAGCCGATGGGGAAGGGAGACTGTTAAAATAGCTATTAATACTCAGCTGGCTCTACTGGCCAGATAGTGCCTGATGCTTTTGTATTTGCCGAAGAAGAAAGAAGAGGTACCTGTTGTGCCAGGACTTCTGCCTGCAGTAAGACATTAATGGAGGGCAAGCTGCTGTCTTCGTAACTTGACCTCCGGGTGCTGATTCGGTCCCGTTCATTTTGTACAGCTGCAAGAGAGTATTTTGGCTGAGCTGCAGGTTGTCCGTGGCAATGCACATTGAAAGCTAGCACAGGCTTTTGGCGTTCCCCTTCCTTAGCTGCAGTTTCCCAGCTTCCCTGCCTGGCAGGGCGGAGGTGCCGCTGCGTCTGGTTTGTGACGGGATGCCTGTGAGAGCTGACTGCATCTGGTGGTTCTGTTTTCACATTCGCTTTATTAGGCTTTCCTGGGATGGGGTCGTTTCAGAACCCAAACACCTGGTTCAAAGCCTGTAGAGTTCAATGGGAAAGTTTCCTTTCAAAGGATCTGGCTCTGAGTTTTTTGATTTCAAGATATGGGGTCTGAAACGGTGGCCATGCTCACGCGTGCAGCCCAAAGCTTATGTGTGAAATGGAGGAGTCGAGCATCTGCATGGCTTCTCTGCCTGTCCACATGACTTCTGTGAGCTCCGTTTGGGAGGCTCTTGCGCTGGGTAGGTGCAGTTGGAAAACTTCCGTCTAAGCTACAATAAGGAAGGAAGTGCAGAACAGTTCCTACTTATCTATCCAGAGCAACAGAGCGCTCATACCTTATTGTAAAGAGAGTCCCAGGACAGGTTTGACCCCAACGTGCCTCCCTGCTTGGTCTAATCTTGAGGACTCGGGCTTTGAGTCTAGTGCGGCAGCCAGAGCAGAAGCAGTAGTGCTGAGGGGGAGGATTTGCCTCTCTATCTGCCACGAGGCCGTGGGCTGGCCGTAACTCACCACGGCCATGCCAGTCAAAGCCATCTGCTCAACTAAGGTATTGATCGATGGCAGGGGAAACAGAACAGTCCCTGCCTTAGGCTGGTGGCTCTCGGGATTGATATGTTCTCAATGTATAAATCCACCTGATAAAAAGCAATAATGAGGCTGGGCCAAAAGAAAAGCCCTGCAGTCAGCGGCTGTAAATAGGAGCTCTCAAGGTTATGCCGCTTGTTATCAGTAGCAGGCCCCCGAGTTCAGTCACGCCATGATGTTTTCAAAATGTTTGCTCAGTATTAGCTGGTCATGCACCTAATGTAACTTCTATTGAATATTAACAGACAGCAGCAAAGCTCTGGGCATGGGATGAGCAGGCGCCGCAGGGAGAGGAGGATTCCTACGTTCTTCAGGAAAAGTCAAGCCGAGTTCCTTGCAATATCTCATCCCCTTTAACAGGGAAGAAATGTTCCCGCTCAGAGGTGTTCCCGCAGACCGGTGTTCCTGGGGAAGCTGCCCAGGTACTGCTGGTACTTCCCTGTTGTCTTCAAAGATCCCGTTTCTCCTAAGTTTCTCCTCGAGGGGGTGTGAACTGGGGGGAGCACAGGGTTTAATTTCTCTACCTGGAATAACAGGGCCAAATGCCTCCCGGTTGTCCCTCTGCAGACATCAACGGGGTGAGCTCTGCGGGGTGCCAGGCAGCTCCTCTGGGCTGCTCCTGGCAGTTTGTCCCTCAACCAGCAGGACCACCAGTGGGGCCACCAGCAGGACCACAGCAGCCCCAGGTTTCCTTGCCACTGTGAATACACCTGAGAACTAAGCAGGGCTAAACAAGGGGTGAATCCTGTCCTGTCGTGTCCGAGTCATGGGGACCTGGAAGGGCTGCAGAGGCAGAGAGGCAGGGAAGTTGGTGGGGTGAGCCTGGGCCATGCAGGGGGGTGGGTATCTTTACTCATTTCATATGGAGTTAAATAGCCAAAATGCTCCACCTTGCTCTGGGTCTGGGTCTGGTCTGGGTCTGCTGTGGCTGATGTACCAGATAAAACTAAACTCTCTGCAGAGTGTCAGCAAGAACCTATATGTACATTAGGAAAAAAAGGGGCAAAATGACAGCTGGACCTTTGCCAGACTCACCCATCCAGCTGTGGATTTCATGGTGACTCTGGGGCAACAGCACTTAAAGCAGTTTTTCCAAAGTGTTTCCAAATTTCCAGGCCTTCTCTGAAGTTTCTGCTTCTCACTGATGTTGAGAAGCGTTCCCCAACCGCTCAGATGCCCTGGCTACGTGGGAGCACAGGTGATGTGTGTGTCAGTGTGAGCGAGAGTGCGCTGAAGGGGCCCGGGTGTGATTTGTATGTACAAGCACAGGCAGTTCTGAGACGCAAGCATGGCCCTGCAGCGCTCTCGTGGGCTTGTCTTTGCTGGCATTTTGAGAGGTGCCCTGAGAAGGGGCACTGAAATTGAATTTGGGAGCACGCAGGGCCCCCATGCCTTGCCCTCAACTGTTGGGACGATGGCTGCTTGCAAGGACTTCGCATGGGTGGGAGTGGACAGGTTGGGCACATGCAAGGCTCATGACTGGAGGCCAAAACTCTCCCTAAACCCGCCTGAGATGGGGGTCTGGATCTGTGCACAGGAGAGGACTGTGGAGGGAAGACAGGGCTAAGATGGCTGGGCGAGCGTGCACATGGCAGGGACTGGCCTTGGGCTGCGAGGGCTTCCTCAAACGTATGCAGCTAGCGCGACTGCTGCTGGGGGGAGCGCGGGGAAGCCACACTGTCACCCACCTTCCTTCTTCATTCCTGCTCGGAAGCACTTCTTAAGCCTGCAGTACCGGCACTGGTTTCTTTTGTCTTTGTCTACCACACACTGCCTGTTAAACCTGGGAAGAAAGAGAGGTGTGAGGAGCAGCAAGACTGAGCCTGAAGGCAGGACAAGACAGAGCCCCAAGCTCCAAGATAAGCTCAGAGCAGGTTCCCAGAGGCTCACCCTGAGAAAGGAGCCCTGGTCTGTGCAATTTCCACACTTGCTTTAACCTGAGGTTTCTTCTTTGCACTGAACATCTCGGCCCTCTGCTCTACCTCTGCATGTTCAGTAAGGACGGACTAGAGCTGACAGTCGTATGCAGGAGCTCAGGCTGCTGGTCTTACTAACCACTAGGCATAGGATGCTCATGATGGACTAACAAGCCCCAGTGAAGTTAAAAGTGTGAGCCAAGAGGGTCAGAGCCAACTTGGTAGCCTCTGTTTTAAGTTAGATCCCAGTTAGAAGGGAGGAAGAATGCATTTATTCTGAATAAAAAAAGGGTGGAAGGTTGTTCTTGAACTAGTAAGGTTAAGAAGTGGGTTTAAGTCCCTGCATCTCTCCAGGGCTGCGTCTGGGACCCAGGCAGGTTGGTTCTGACCTCTGGACAGCATTGCTGGTGTGCAAACAGCTCTGCAGCCACCTGTGCTTCAAAGAGGACTTGGGAAGCAACCAGCTCCTTCCCTCCACACTTGTATCACCAAATCCATTGCACACAGCGGGGCAAACACTGGTCTCCCATGTGTGTGGCTCTTGCATGCAGCACAAGCCTGGTGGCCATTTGCAGCATGAATTTCACTTGCAAATTTGCTCTAATTTACTGCAGATTGATCAAGCTTGGAAAGTAAAGACAAAGGCGTACAGAGCTGGGAAAGGGCTCCCAGCCGTGCCAAGTTCTGTAGCTTTTGAAAAAGGTTGTTTCTACCACGTTTTTTAAAGCCCCAAGCTAAGATTTGCCCAAATGGATGCCTGAAAGCAGCTTTTTAAGCATTTCTGTAGCACTTCTATAAAAGCCCTAGTCTCCAAAGAATCGGGCACCTTGGCTTTTCCACTGGAGCTGTGGGGAGGAGGCTCCCTGGGCAGCCAGCTTAAATAACCCTGGGGTGCAAGTGATAATGTGCTTCACATACACTCATAAACCTGGGGCTTCTTTCTGTCCCTCAGATTTTAGAGTCATGTTGCTCTTCATGCTCTCCAAGTGGCTGTCAGGCCATCAGGAGTAACTCACTCAAAAAGCCCGAGTGATTTAGACACTCTGAGCTGAGGATTCCTCGGTTTCCTCTGCGACTGTCTATGTGTGGGTTGCTCAGAGCAGGGAGCGGGCAGGTCACAGCCGCTGATGGCGCGGGAGAGCCGCAGGCTACCACCAACGATGCAAGGTGCAGTGCATGAGTTGCAGGAGCAACATGGGTGCCTCATCCTCAGAGACGTGCACGCTATGCTGCCCAGCTTGTTGCTCCTTAGATGTTCTTTTATCATGTAACAGGCAGTGACAGCATTTTAGGTAGATGGCAGACATACTTCCATCTCGTGATGGAGAAGGGATGGGAGGCCACTGAAGTGCCCCTGTAATAGGGCTTCCCCCCTGGCATCACCTTGCTTGCTGGCCGCATCCACGGTTGGCCATATCCACTTGCAAGAACATGTGCTTGGCCCCTACAGAATGGGGCGAGACCTCCTAGTTCCCTGGTAATCACTGGAGGGCAATCCCAGAGTGAGAGCGGTCTCTGACCCTTCCCAGCTGAGGGGTGGGGTCAGGGAAGGTGGTGGGGGACGCAGGGAGGATGAAGAGGATGAAGGAGCACGCTGCTGCGCTTTGAGGGCTTTGCCGTTCAGCTCCTAGGGACTATTTTGTCTCAGCCACACGACTCTGTCCCCTCTGTCCTTACCTGCAGGAGTACATGTGGTTCTTCCGGACGCTTCTCCTGAAGAAGCCTTTGCAGCCATCGCAGCTGGAAGCCCCATAATGCTTCCCCGTGGCGCGGTCCCCGCAGATGGCACACAGCGCGCTCACCCCGATGCTGTTGGAAGTGTTGAGGTTGGCTGCTTCTGATGGAGATGTGTCTGCTTGGGGAAGAACATAGGAAAAAGAAGACGGTGAGACAGCCAGCCATTTCCTAACTCAGTTTCCAGTGAGAGACTTGATTTTTGGAGGAACCAGGCAGCTGCAGCCAGGCTGTGCAGCAGGGGCCGGTCAGAGAGGTGTGTAAGGAGTGGTGGGTGCTCCTAGTGTCTTAAGTCATTGCATTTTGAGTGTGCAAAAGCTCCCTGTGTGCCAGGGTGAGACAGCTCTTCCCAAAGGCCTGACCCCAGCGACGCCTTCAGACAAACCCATTTGCAGGAGTCACAGAGCAGAGCCAAAATTCCTCGGGGATTTGCAGATGCTTTGGTCTGCAGTAGCGCGGCCAGAGAAAAAGCTGGTGCTGAGGTATTACAGCTCAGGGTGAGCAGCTGATTTATTAGAGGGGTGTTTGTGTTATAGCACCGAAAGATCCCAAGACAGCCCTGAGCAGACGCTATCAGAGAAACGAGGTGACCAGCTCCCTTCGCTGGAGAGCCTCTCTGCCAGGCAAGGAGCTCCAGCCTGCACGGCGGTTCTTCAGGAGAACAAGACTTTAAATGCATAACAAACTCAAATGACTTCAGCTGGAAAACTCATGTGGGCAAACGCTACCCATGCAAGGAAGGAGTGATCAAACTAACCCAGAAAGAAAGGGTGACGCTATAGCACGGAGGAGGCTGTACGCTGGGTATCTTCCAGCGTCTGGTAGCACCACAGCTGAGATTGATGTGTCTTACAGTCCTTACAGACCGAGGGGGGCTGGCAGTTGCAGGGCTCTTTTGGGAGGACGGGGAATTGCAGCAGCCTCTGTAGGAAAGGACATCTGAAAGGCTCGAAACCATACAAGCCCTACACTAAAACCCCTCCAGCAAGCCAAACAAACCTCAAGGCTGAAGGGATCAGCCCTTAATTCAGTTGATCTAATTGTCCCCTCCCATGTACATTTTCCTGTATCAGCACAGGCGCATTCCCCTGCCTCAGTGGAAATCCCAGTTGCAAATGATACCCAGGATCTACAAAGCCATAGAAACCTGCTGGGATTTTAATACTTGAGTCTGTTGGTCCCTGGTCTCTGGGTTTGGCAGGGACACAGTTAACTCTCGCCCCGGGAGGGCCACAGCTGCTCCCAGTTGGCACCCAGCAGAAAGGGGGCTGGGTGCTATAAAAAGGCTGGTCCCAGCCAGGCTCTCTTTGGTGGCTGGAGCATGGGTGCTGGGGGTGGGCAAGGCAATGCTGCCTGGGGCAGGGCTGCAATTTTAGCTTTTATTTTGCAGAAAAAGGGGTATCGCAGCAGGCGCTCCACAGCCTGCTCATGCCATCCCTCGGCAGGAGTAACTGGCGTGGATCCAGCAGCGAGCTAGCGCAGGGGATCTTGAGCCAGCCCCTTCCCTGGCTCTGGCAGCACCTTTCATTTCCCTGCCTGCTTTCTGTCTTTCTAATTCCTTGTGTCCCCCCTATATTTCTTTCCGAGTCAGTTTGCTGCCTCTCTCTGTCCCTGCCTGGCACACCCTGTCACACAGCTGCATTTCTGTGCATCCAGCACTGCCTGTGCAAAGCTCCTCTCTCCGCTCCCAAAGCCCTGAGCTCCTCCCAAGCCCGTTCTGGCTGTCTCCTGTCCCTACAAGCAGCTTGCCTCTGAAAACATCCTTCCTCCCAACGCATCCCGAGGGCTCGGCTGGATGAAGGTCATTCCAGAAGGAAAGTTAGATTTCCAGTTTCAGCTAAACATAGGACTTACACGAGAGAAGAAGAGCTGATCTGCCTAGAATCACATTACTTGGGTATCTGTGACAGCCCAGATAAATCCCTTTTTAGCAGTATATCATGCTGTAATCAGATGAACACAGAACAGGAAAAACTGGCACCATTATCAAAGAAATTACAACATCTTAGTCTAATAGCCAACCAAGAATGAAATTATTGCCTAATGGATAATTTTCCAATTAAGTTTATTTCATAGTGCCAGAAATGTGGGCTTCTGACTGCTGCAGTGAAGTGGGTTTAATGGGACTGATTTGGAGTTAAGGCAAATGGAGAAAAGAAAAAAATCCGACTTTAAGTTTGAGGCCTCACAGCTGAGACTTGTGTTAGGACAGGAGCTCCTCGAGAGGTCCCCAAGCCTCTCTGAACACGGGATGTGTTTAGTCTGTGACGGTGGCAAACTTGGTCACTGCTGAGCAGCCACCTGGGCTGGAGCTGCAGAGCTGTGCAGGGCAGGAGCTGAGCTACCCTGCAGTCCTCGGCCAGAAAAGGAGGTTTTGCAGGCGGAGGTGCAGGCAGTTGCTGGAGTGCCAAAGCAGCCCTGGAGGCGAGACCTGCCCCTGCTCTGGAGCCGGGCAGAGGAGGAGAAGAGGTGTTGGTGCAGCCTGACCCAGCTGACTCCTCCACCCCTAGGGCATATTTCATATCGCACCTGATCTCGTCATATAAAATTATCATGTCCCTCTGTCCCGTGGAGCCCTCGGTCTGGGGGGGGCGAGTTGCAGCCCCCCACGCAGGAGCTTGTGCGTGCTGG
>NW_008795560.1:477987-493681 GCF_000699145.1 Aptenodytes forsteri
CCCTCTGGCCCGTGGAGCCCTCGGGCTGGGGGGGGGCGAGTGCAGCCCCCCGTGCAGGAGCTTCTGCGTGCTGGGTGGGAGAGGGGCATGGAGAGGAAGCAAGACCTGAACTTGTCCCGGAGGGTCCAGATGGGCATCAGCAGAGCCGAAGGGGGCTGCTCTCGACCCTGAGACCCCGGGTAGGTAGGATTGGCCCCCGGGAGCGGAGAAGGGGCTGAGACCCAGGGCGGCGGGGAGTTATTGCACAGCAGAGCCATTTCGACACCATGGTTGGGTGGGAGAGGGGCATGGAGAGGAAGCAAGACCTGAACTTGTCCCGGAGGGTCCAGATGGGCATCAGCAGAGCCGAAGGGGGCTGCTCTCGACCCTGAGACCCCGGGTAGGTAGGATTGGCCCCCGGGAGCGGAGAAGGGGCTGAGACCCAGGGCGGCGGGGAGTTATTGCACAGCAGAGCCATTTCGACACCATGGTGTCACGTCCGTGACAGAGCAGAGCCATAACCCAGGGAAGACCTGCACAGGCTGTGAGGGGAGAGCCCGCGCCGCTGGCACAGCCCTTCTGGGACAGGGGTGCCCCAGCAGCCTCGGTGACGCAGCAGGCAGGAGGAAAGGGCCTGGGAGGTCGCTTTCCGTGGTGTGCTTCAATTAGTCATTAACCTTGTATTTAGAGAGACTTTAGGGGGGACTTGGAGAGGAATCTCCTGTTATCTCTGAGCATTTAATCACTCCTTGGTCCCCAAATGGGTGGGCCAATGTTGCAAATCCTGGTGGGTTAAGTGTGATCCTACCCTCCTGAGGGGACGGGAACACTTGTCTATGCCCGCCAGGTCCCCTCGCCCCTCTTCCCGGGGCCTTAGCCTCCTGGCCCCGAAGCGCTCCCAGGGAGGGGGATGCCACCCCGCACCCCAGCGCTGCACGGGGAAGGACCGTGGCCTCGGGGAAGCTGCGGGGGCAGCGCCTGAATCGCTTTTCATAGTGATTTCCACCCTTGCCGGGTGCTAAACGGCTTTCTGCTCCGGGAAAACCTAACTCCAGCTGCTGCTGGGGTGCGACTGGCTCTCTGCTCTGGAGCCACAGGCTTGGTTGTCTGTCCAGTGAGCCGTCAGCAGCGTTTCACTCGGAAAGTTTTGGCTAGTCTTTTCTCTTGGTTGGGGCCTGGGGGAGGTGAGACCCCCCTGTGCTCAGCCCCAGCCCTGAATGTCTGGTGGGGACCTCTCATTGCACCCAGCTCCTGGCGTGTGCCCGTCCCCGCGGTGTCTGGGCTGCAGGGCACCATCCCACCTGCACCAAGCACAGCATTGTTCCGCCACCTCGATTTCTCCCCGGGGGAAGCAGAAACCCCCCTGTGAGCTGCTGGGACCCCCACGGCCGACTCCCCCGCCATGCCCCAGCCCTCCCCAGGAGCATTTCAGCAGCCGCCCCCTGGGACTTGTCCTCCTGCAGCCCCCGGCTCGTCCCGCCGCTGTGGAGGGGAGAAGATGGAGGGGACTTACCGTTGCCCATAGCCAGCACCTGCATGTTCTCAAACTCCAGAGTGGTATACGCCGGGTCTAGCGCTGCGCTATAATCTGCCATCTCCATGTCTATTAGGGCTTTGGAAAGGCGCATTATCATCAGCAAACACGGGCCAGATTGTACCGATTCCCTTGTCCGAGGCTATTGGCCCTTCTGCCTCCCTCTGCCTTCGCTGCGTCCCCTATCTGTTGTCTTTTATTTCAAATATTTCTCTGAAAGGATTTGCTGAGCCTCAAGGCCTATACTCCCCAGAGGGGTGGAGGCAGGAGGCAGGGGGTTAATCTTTAATCATCTCACCCACTGCCGAATGCTGCTAAGCTGTTTTTTTTTGGTGGAGCAGCAGTGATTCTTGTTGACTGTTTATTATTGAATCTCGAGGTGCTTTGCCGATCCCGGCTCCCGGGCGCAGGCAGGACCGCAGGAGCAGGCGCTTGCTGCCCAGGGAACACCCTTCCCGAGCTATTGACCTTGGTGCCGAGCTGCCGGCGTTGGTCTTAATTGTACCTGGGGTGGAAAACTTGGAAAAAACCCTGCCAGGAGAACAAGGTTGCTCTTCACTTCAGTCATTGCCTTCCCCTCTCCACAGTTGGTTGCCTTCTCCCCCCGATTTCCCCTTCTCTCGCTCCCTCCATCCCTCCCACACCTTTTCTTTTTCTCCCTCCCTGTCAGAGAAGGTCAGCGCCTGCCTGGCAATTTACATGTTGCTATGCAAAGTAACGATGTACGACTCCTTTTACTTCCCTATAAACCGAGTTTTACAGGGGCTGGATGCCCTATAAACAGATCCCACTCTGCGGCTGTGCCCAAATGGTAAGCAGGGCCGGGGGGTGGCACGGGCATCCTGGGCATCGCCAGGGCTGCTCCTGCCCCCCCGCCAGAGCCACCCTGTGCCAGACACCCCCCAGCCTCGGGTTTTGATTGACATACCTTAAAATTTTCATTAGGCATTTTACAACGCAGCAGAGCTTTACTCTGCGGTGGCATCTTTCCTTCTGCACATGCAGCCGCCGCCAGCTCTCCGCCGCCAGCACCGGTGGTGGTGCTGCCGCCTCGCCCAGACCTGGGGTCTGACCTGCTGGTACTGGGCAGGGGGGACCGGAGCGAGTGGCAGAGCTGCCTGTGCTCTCCTGCTTGCTAACCTGGGTGCTCTCCTCCCCAGCTGACCCTGGGCACATCACTCCTCCGCTTTAGACAGGACCGAGACTTTTCAGTGTAATTGCAAGATCAACGAGCGGGAATTTAATCGATTGCTGAATGGCATCGGCTGGATGGTGCAGGAGAACCAGCAATTAATGGTTTGGTATCAGCTCGCTCTGCGTTGAAAAATTCCCCCTGATTTTGCAACCAGCAGTGTGCGACTGAGTCCACACGCTGCTGATTTGGGCTCCCAACTGGCTTGTATTTGTGCTTCCCGGGCACCCCAATGCAGCCCCGGCCCCGCTGGCGCCCCGAGCTGCCCTGGCCACAGTGGCATTGCTGTCACAACGTGACACCGAGGTCTCTGGCTCCACAACAGCACATGCCTTTGGGCAGTGATGCTAGCAACAATTTGCTATTCACATTTTAGGAGCACAAGGGATTGCTCCAGCAGCCCTTGCCTCCCGAAACTGTGACCTACTTAGCACTTCCAAACAGCTCTTCTACCCTAAGGCTGCAGGTCTGCAGGAGTGAAGCTGAGCACAGGGGAGAGACTCTGCTTTCCCACTTGGGACTCATGATAAACAATCCTTTGCTGCAGGGAAAACAGTCATCCGGTCCGTGCTCCCAAGAGAGAGGCCAGAGCTCTCCGCACTCACGTGCCAGTGGCTCTTCCCTTCAGCAGGAGAAGTCCTGAGCCAAAAATTGTTTTTATGATGTGCACACTGGGATGGGGATGCTAAGGTAGAGCATAGCCCCCTCTGTGGCCTCGTCCCAGGGACCTCCGTCCCAATCCTGGCCGGGCCACGGTGATCCCTTTGATTAGATAAATGCTACAGACACTAGGTCAAATATGTGCAGGATTTGCCACAGCGTCTAGTAAAATATCGTAAAAGCATGGCCCGTTTTGCTCTGCTCAGCAAAACAAACCTTTTGCTTTAATAGCCTGCTGAGCAAGGAAGGCTGCAAAGGCCGTTTGCTCCCCGGGCAGGAAGGATTAAAAGGGCCAAGAATAGAAATCGGAGAGGCAGCGTGTGCGGGAGAGCGGCCGATAAGGAGCGGGGAAGTTTGGAGAGCATTAGGTGGCTCACGAGGCCGGGACTGTCAATGGGACGTGGTGTTTTCCACCCCGGGGTCGTGTTGACTGTCGTTTTCTCACTACCGGTGTCCTCCGTCGGTCGCCGATGCCCCCTCCCAAATCCCTTGTCTCAGCGTGGAGGTCGAGGACCAGACCAGCCAAGGACACTGCGCGATTCCTTTGCCCCGGAGATGGGCTCGTGATGGAAACGCATCAGCTGCTCCCCGGGCACGGTCCGCTGCGGGAGATGATGTCTCCCCGGGGATGTTCTGCTTGGGGAGTCCTTGTCTCCCCCTGACATCCCTGTGTGGTGGGTTTGGGACAGCTTCCCAATGTAGTCATGGCTTGTACTAGCCAACAGGACCCGGCGGCCCTGCACCTGTTTTAAGTTGGGGATGTTCAAGTCAGCAGCTGGTTGTGGGGCTGATTCAAACACTTCTGTCCTACAGAAGATGTTTTGTCATTTTTATTCCAGAGAGAGACAACTTGTAGCTGGCAAACCCCCGCTGGTAGGTGAAGGCTGTTCCCAGACCAGGTACTCAGGGGAAGTTCAGCTTTCAGGCCCCCTCCTCTCTCCTCCTGTCCCCATTTTCTGTGCCCTCCACCCACCGTTTCCTGCGCCAGGAGGTGACTGCAAAGGAGACCATGACAGCTCCGGGGCATGACGTGTTCTGCGCCAAGTGATTATTTAATTTTTATCTGTTGAGCAGTAAATCCTTTCCCGCACTGGCACATCATGACACTAATTCTGCCTTATCTATATATCCCTGACTGGCAAATTCATCCAAAGCAAATGGGGATTCCCTGGAAATAAGATCTATGCTCCTCAGTAAATAAGAGTCAGGAATAGAGTATTTAACAGATCATTTATGGTAAGGATGCCATCAGCTACCATGTTTGCTAGCTCTTCACCTCAAGTGGGTGAGCAGGCTCCTCTCACGGGGCTCCTCCTGCCCTTCTTGAACAGGGTGTTGTAGGATCAAAGGATAATTGAGGTTGGAAGGGACCTCGGGGTCTCTACTCCAACCTCCTGCCGGAAGCAGGGCCAGCTGTGAGAGCAGCATGGGTTGCTTGGGGCTTTATCCAGTTGGGTCTTGAACACCTCCAAGGATGGAGACCACACAACCTCTCTAGGCAACTGATGTTTGGCTGTTCTTATGGTGAGTAAGTTTCTCCTCAGATGCTGTCTGAACCTCTCTCCAATTTTTATGCCCGTTGATCTCTTCCCACCATGCACCCTGTGAGGAGCCTGGCCCCGTCTTCTCGATGCCCCTGTGTGGGCTATGCTCCTGCGGTTCCTGCTGACCCATTTCTCCAGCCTGCCGCGGGACGGCAGCCCTGCTCTCCAGTTTATCGACTGGACCCCCAGTCTGGGGTCTCCTGCGGGCTTTCTGAGCCAGGAGCCTGGAGCCCTCCCGCCCTTTGCTTTTCTCTCTCACAGCTCTGCACTCTCAAGAAATCCCTGGCAGAAACGCCAGCGCCCAGAGCCAGCAGGACCAACCTCATCTTACATCAGTGATGCCACCGCTGCCCCTTGCAGCCCCGACTCCAGATCGCTCCTCCCATGGCACTCACAGCTCCAAGGCCACTGTGGGGCTGGAGTGGCTTTTCCTTGGCATGCAAGTGAAGCAGAGATGGGCTTCAGGTCTGAAACCTCTCCAGAGCAGGAAGGCCCCGAACAAGGTCGGGGCCCTGCTCAGCCCACCACTGTTTCGCCGAGCGATCTGTTGGGGAAGCACGAAGCCGAGTTACAAGACAAAGAACAAAAGTCCCAGGGGAACGTTGCCAGTGTAGTCATCTCCACACATGCAAAGGTCCCTTCTGCTTTTTTTTTTTCCCCTTTGAAATTTCAAATTCCAGTTTGTGGACAAAGTCCTGCCTATCTGAGAATATAGATCTCCGACCACTGACCAAACTCCACTCCAAGCAGTCCCGAGGGCTGCTCTTCCCCTTGCCCACGGATGCCTCCGCTCAGTCCCCGGATCTGCCAGGATCGCGCCGAAACTTTTGCACCGGAGCAGAGCACTCGTACGTGCACAAAGCGGATTTTGCACGTTTCAACCTTAACATCAGCAGCTCCCTTTCTCCACGTGGAACGGGAAGGACCATTGGGAATAACCAGGTAGGAGCCTTATCACCTGCAATTCATTTGGGCAGCCATTGCAGATAGAAAATGAGAAGGAGAAACAAGGGCTTCCATTGTGCTTATATCAGCAATTTTAGCTCATCATTTAAATTAGGGAAGGGGGAAAAAAAAGGCAGCTTCAGAGGGGATGGAAAACAAGAGGGAACATGAGCTCGTGGAGGCAGAGCCACTCCGTATGGTTAACTGATAACTCCAATTTGCCTCTTCCCTCTCATCTTTTCTGATTCTCCTGATTAAGCTCAACTTATTCTCATGCTAATCATTTCTTGACCTGTTTATTCTGCATTAAAAAATTAACAGAGAGCAGTTTACTGCATGACTTGCTCACACAGAACTGCTACAGATTAGCAGGCAGGCTTTAAGCCTCTGTGCAAGACTTCTGGGTCTAGCAGCCAGTCTGCACAGCTCGAGGATGAGCTTTTTTTCCTGTTTTTAAAGAACAGCTTTTTCTAAAGTCAATATAAATCCCCCTCCCTTCATGCCTTAAGTATATTTGCTCTGTGGCTATTTCCAAATGGGAAAGATAAAGCCAAGGGCTTGTGTTTTGTCAGACTTTTTGTAAACAGGGATATTTAGGCCACACTGTCAAACCCCTCTGCCTTCTGCCTTGGCGTGCCGTGACTCCGGAGCAGAGTTGTCAGGGCGTTAATAAGCAGCTCCAAGGAATTTGGCAGGGGCTGGGGGGCTGCAGGTCAGTGCAGCTGAAACAAGCCCCCGGTTCAAGCGGCGGATCTCTGCCTCCGCTCCGGGCAGTCATACGACGGACACACAGATGGGGGTCTGCTCCCGTGTCCGTCCCCAGAACGTCCCCAGCAGCAGCGAGAAGTCTCCAGGAAAACTGATGATTCAGCAGAAGTTGTTTAGGGTCTGTTTGCCCCTTGCCAGCCGCACAGAGCACATCCCTGCCCTGGCGAAACACTTTGGGGAGGTGAACCAGAAAGATCCACCACCTCCATCCAGGGAGGTGGATCAGAAAGATCCAGCCCTGAGAGGCAGGAGGTGACCACAGCCATGTGCCAGACCCATGCAGGGGGGAACACGCAGGCATTTTATCATCCTGTTCAACAACAAATCACTCTTGGTGATTTATTTTCCCCAGCGCTGAAGCGCCTATCGTTGTGGTTGGGACAGACGCTGTTTGGAGCTGGGGGCGATGCCCAGGACAGGCGATGCCTGAGCAGACCCTGGACGCGCTGTCACTGGTGGGCTTGCGACATGTGGTGGCACCCTGGGCTCCCCACCACAGCTAAGGGTGACAGGGGCAGCTTCACCGCAACCTCAGGCTATTTCTCACCAATGCCAAAGTTACCAAAAAGTGGCCAAACCAACCAGAACTGTCCAGGCCTCCAGGCCATAACATCACTGTATGGAGAATCAAGACAGTTTTTGGACATGGGCGGACAGTTATCTCCATAACACTGTATGGAGAATCAAGACAGTTTTTGGACATGGGGAAGAGAGACTTTAAAGGAGGCAGCAGACTCTGCTTGAACTCCTCTCCAAAAGCAACATGTGCATTTCAGCCAAAGCTGGGATGGACGTTGGAGCTGGAGGCAATTATTGGAGCTAAAATAAATAGCTGCTGTGCAAAAGCGGTAGGGAAAGAACTGCAAACAGGGGGACAGACAGACCATTTCAGCATATACCGCTCTAGCAATAACACTGTGTGCCTTTCATCCCAGGACCAGAAAGGGGTTTATTATCCTGCCTAACAAAGGCTCTGAACACTTGAGGAAGTAATTATTAGTACACTTGGGAGCTGTTGTTTTGCAAGGACAGTAAGTTTGAGCTGTTCTCAGAAGGGCAGCTGTGCTCGAAAATGCCAGTGCATTTGCTGGTGTGTATTTGCAATCACTCTGCCTGCATTGCAGCCTTGGAAACCAGCATCTGTCCTCTGGGACCCGCAGGTTGGCACTTGTAACTCTGGAAATCTGGCTGCTGTGTTTTTACGCAAAGTCACGCAATGAGCCTGAGACCAAACAAGGAAGAGGAATTGTTAGATTCATCTTCTTCCATTACACCACAGGCTGTAACTTGGCCCAAGCTACAGCTCCCACTGCTGATCCCGCTTGCCCCATCCAAACCCTACACTGCAAGCATTGCACTCCATCCAAACCCCAACCCAACGGAGACCCAGACACTTTCCAGCAAAACACTCTCCTGCCTATTTGGGAGGAAATCCGGAAAAACTCTGACTTTGCCACGTGCTGTTCCAGATTCACTGTCTACGCTGGCAGATGCTCAGCTCGAATCCAGCGGTTTAAGCCCTGTTTAGACGGGGGAGCAGGAGCCACGGGGAAGCAGCAGTGCTGGAGAGAGGGTTTGCTGCCAGCAACAAGCACCTATTGCCTTCTATGCCTCGCCAGCTCACGCATTTAGTATGGCAGGGATCTCAGTAGCCCACGTCTGGACCTGGAGAGAACTTGTTTAGCAGGTGAATATGATCCCTTTGGAACTGAAGGAATCTCGCAGCTTCCCAGGAAAAAGATCCCTACTGAGCTCGCAGTCTGGCAGGCAAGCAAGTCTCTCCCTTCACCCCTGCCAGCTGTTTGCAGGGCTTTTAGGTTTCATTGACTTTACATGTTCGTTACACACACACGAAACAGCCCCTGAATCCTTCCAGTTGGTGGAGCAATAGGTGGCAGAGGAGAACAGCCAAAATCAACAAAGGTTACAAAGCAAGTTTTACTTTTTCTAAAATTTATTTAATCTTTTTGCAAAGGTGGATGCATCAGCACGCCATGCCTGCTGGAAGTGACCTCCAGTCACTGCTGTGGCTCTCAGCATCGGCCCTCGCTAGAAATTAAGGCAAAAGACTGCAAAGCTGCTGGGGGTGTGGAGGGAGAGCTGCAGTGGGGCAAGGGTGGCGGGGGGACAGTCTGAGCCCGTGTCCCCGGAGGAGGGCAAGTCAAGGGCTCCTCAAGGGCAAAAAGCATCTTCCTGAATCGGGCAGCCACGGGCTGCTGTAGCTGCCCTCCTCGTGCCCCGGGCTGGCCGGCAAAGTCAGCCCTGGCTGGGGAGCTGAACTTTGGGGGAGCATCTCAGGAAAGGGCCACATGTGTGTCTGACGGGAGGCAGCAGGAGGAAGCGGGAAGGCTGCCGAGGGTGGGAGCATTGGTCAGGTCTGAACTGGGAAAGATAGGCTGGGCATGGGAAAAAAATAAAGGAAGGGGTGGTAAGTTAAAATTTGAGAGATTCTGGTTTCTGGAGTCAGAAGGAAAGAAGTTAGCGCAAAATGCTTTTTCTCTGCAGGAGTGTGCAGAGTGCCTGAACAGCCTGTCTTGTCCCCAGTGTCCTCAATCGCCAGAGCACAGCAAGTGCCAGAGGGGTAAGTGGGAGCAAAACGGTCCTCAGGAGCTCCATGTCCACAGCAGCTTCACAACCCTGCAGGCCAGCACAGCACTCTCCTATGCAGCACAACCATCCCGTTGCAAAACGCTTTTTCTCTGCAGGAGTGTGCAGAGTGCCTGAACAGCCTGTCTTGTCCCCAGTGTCCTCAATCGCCAGAGCACAGCAAGTGCCAGAGGGGTAAGTGGGAGCAAAACGGTCCTCAGGAGCTCCATGTCCACAGCAGCTTCACAACCCTGCAGGCCAGCACAGCACTCTCCTATGCAGCACAACCATCCCGTCTACTGCCACAGACACAGCAGAAAGCAAGGTATGGGAACATCAGAGCTTTCGACATGCAAGGTTCGTTGCACGGGGAGAGCAAGGGGGGGGATCACACGTCTCCACAGTCCCATAAACCCATGGCCAGGACACTGCAGTGCCAACTGCCTGGCTCCTGGCTAACAAATAACATGGCAAACTGCTAATTAGCCTTTGACTATTCGACCTATGTCTCCAAGACAGGATAACACTATTATTTGTCCCTTTACACTCCTGCAAGGCCCAGTGCCATTGGCCTCTTGTATCATAAAGAAATTAAAATATATCATGACCATAAACTACATCATTTGAGGAAATGAACCATTTCTAGTAAACGTATCATGGGACGCCAAAGCCATGAACTTTTCTAAATCAATCGCCACCTGATAAAGAGCGCAGGTATTTGCTGAGAGCAGCTCCCAGCACATGGCTCCCTGCACGGCGCTGGCATGGGGACCTCGTCCCACGGTATGGTGGCTCAGGGTGCAGGCTGCCCCAGGAGGCACAAACCCCACTGCCAGCGCAAGCCCTGCTTGGGGGGAACTGCTCAAGCAGGAGGAGCCCCAGGATTTTTGCTGTGCCCTGGGGTGGAGCAGAGGCTGGTGGGGTGTCCTGTGGATGAGGCTCCGCAAGGCGCAGCAGCTGGGGGCTCGGGATGCTCAAAACATGTCCGAGTGCCTGCAAAACCCCCGCAGCACCCTGAGCCCAGCCAGCCTCCTCACTGCTTCACCTTCGCGCCAGGGTCTCCATGGGTGCTGGCGCCGAGGGGCTGAGCACAGAGGTGGGGGACCTGCACTGGAGGGGGCCGCGGAGGGGGGCCCAGAAAACCTTTCTAGTAAGAGCTCTGTGCAACCGGTAAGGTTTGCATTGAAAGTGTTTTTCTCTTAGTTGTTTTTAAGCTTTCCTTATGAGGGCTGGGTAAGTCCCGCCGCAGACCTCTTTGGCTACGGAGCAGGCAGCAAACAGGGCAGGACCTGAGGTTGTGCTGCAAGCTGACAGGATCCATCCCCAGGCCTGCCGAGGCTGCAGCACGGGGCAGTAATGCCAGACACTGGGAACTGGGCTGACAACAACCAATTCATTTCCCAAATGGTGCAAGCAGTCACTGGGGTGTCCATGGGACACCAGCCCAGCTCCACCACCTCTTCCCCCAGGAGTCACAGCACCCGCTCCACCGTGCCACCCACATTGGTGTACCTCTCTCGAGAGCCCCAGAACCGAGCCTGGGGACATCAGCCATCGCCACCCACAAACCTGGCATGTTCACTCTGCACAAAGCAAAACAGAAACCAGAGACGTGGGGGTCCCCTCGGATGGGGACCAGCAATACATATGTGGGGGATGAGCATATTTCGGCTGCTCCAAAACCCCAGTGGAGCCCCCGTGGCGGGGTTGCCAATGCCCTTCATTCACATAACCTCCGCAGCACTGGCTACGCAGCTACTTCTCTCCCCGCTGTGAGTGCCAGGGGGAGTGCGGGGGGTACCTGGTGTTTCCTGGAGCAGGTCGTATCTGCTGCCATTCATCTTCCAGGGGCGCTCAGCTCTGCGGGCAGAGCTAGGGGCGTCTTGCCCTCGGACGGGGCCGTCCAGCTGGCCGGCCCCCCACGGGCTGCCGGGCACGAGCCATGCCTGGGAGGTGGCTGTGGTGCGGCGGCAGGGACCAGCTAATCCCTTAATGCTGGTCACAATGAGATTTGATGGGGAGCAGGAGTTTGTGCCGCAGAGCCGCAGGTTTTAAAGGGTTCTGGCCACTACCCGGAGGGGAATTATAAGGTGGCTCCGGGTTTGCGCCCCGCTGCCGGTGCCTGCAGCAATGCCTGCTGCTTTCTGGGCCACCTTTCCGAGGTGCCCTCACCCTGGCCTCTGGCCTGCCGCTGCATTTCTGCGGGGCAGGGGGTGCCCAACTGCACATGCAGCAGCTCTGGAGGCTGCTCCGGAAAATGTGCCTGGGTGTGTTTAACAGCAGGAGCGGGTCTGACTCCCTCTCTGGGGAGAGGCTGGCTGCTTTCGCTTTAAAGTGTTTCTATATAAATACCCAGAACACCGTATCCTTGAGAAACAACCTTTGTCTCCCCTCCCAGCCGCCATCACGACATGTGGGGCCAGGAGAAGCGGGGACGAAGCAGGGTAGCAGGCAGGGAGCTGCACACACGGTGCTCCCCATCTTTGGGCACCCCTGAGCTTTGTGTCCTGCAGAGCCTGGAGAGCATCTCCAGTGGTTCAAACCATCCCGGGGCCATCACTGCCAGAGCTCTCCCGTGGCTCCCCAGGTGCTTGCCTGGCCTGTGCCGGTGCCCCCCCCCCCATCCTTTCCCAAGGAAAACAGGACCTGGAAAACTCCCAGGGCTGAGATTTCTTAATTGATTATGCACTTTGGTGCTGTCGATGGGGAATCCGGGAGCCTCCATGTCCCAGGCAGCCCGATATTTTGGCTAGTGCCTTGCACTGCGGCCCGGCCAAGGCAAGCCCAGCAGGAAGAAAGGGATTCTCCAACTGCCAGGCTACAAGAAACCTCTCTCTGCCACCTCAGTGCTGCACTCCCTGCTTTTTTTTCTGGAGATGAAGCTGCTGTGACAGTCTCATGTTGACTCATTTGGCCCCGGTCCAGAGGGGAGTGCGGAGGCTGCTGAGCAGAGATTTTTCTCCTTTGCAGGGAGTGTGTGCTGGCACGTGTGGCCCTGCTTAGCCCAGAGAAGGAAAATTAGGTGGGGGATTAGAGTGGCACTTCACTAGGTTTTCACAGGCACTGGGCAATGACTTGAGTGCTGAAAGAGAGAACTGGGCGCCTTTGCAATGCAGCCCTGCGCTGCGTGGCTGTGGCCCCAACCAGGGCCGGGAGTGAGTGTGGCCTCGCTCAGCCTCTGTGCCTGGAGGAACTGACTGCAGGGCCAAGCCCATCTGAAACACCCATTTTCCTGCACTTCCCTTCCTCCTTGGATGGCTTTCCTCCCGCTGAGCCCGTCTCTGCTTTCGCTGTACTGGGCGCCTTTGCAATGCAGCCCTGCGCTGCGTGGCTGTGGCCCCAACCAGGGCCGGGAGTGAGTGTGGCCTCGCTCAGCCTCTGTGCCTGGAGGAACTGACTGCAGGGCCAAGCCCATCTGAAACACCCATTTTCCTGCACTTCCCTTCCTCCTTGGATGGCTTTCCTCCCGCTGAGCCCGTCTCTGCTTTCGCTGTGCCAAGGAGGAGAGAGCTCATTCCTGCCCTCCAGAGATGTTGGACCCCGAGCACCATCTCGAAGGCACGAGTCTAATGGAGGAAAACTGTTCCTAAACCATTCC
The DNA here is from genome assembly GCF_000699145.1 of Aptenodytes forsteri. Lineage (NCBI taxonomy): Eukaryota > Metazoa > Chordata > Aves > Sphenisciformes > Spheniscidae > Aptenodytes > Aptenodytes forsteri. The sequence goes on from NW_008795560.1 coordinate 490,794, forward strand.
CGTCCCGTCTCCGTGAGCCTCCGCTCCCACTCAGGGCTGCCTGGGGTGCATTCAAATTAATTTGGAGAGCACACGGCTGCCAGCAGTTTCCAGAAGGCTCCTGATGGGTCAGGGATGGGGAATGACCAGCAGGTCCATACCTCAGCTCTATGCCCGGGGAAGGGGTGCACTGGCGATGGGGGCAGATGCCCAGCATGCCCGCGTGGAGCAGGGAGCAGCATCTAGGGCAGGGCCAGGTCTGAACTGTGCGTAACCCCGTGACACCTCCCTTCACCCCTCTGTTTCCACACTGGTTTTAACGCCTGCAACAGGGAAACACACCCAGGTCAACGTCAGATTTCTCTCAGATGGTGGCAGTCCCTGGGCACACACCCATGGACAAGCTGCAGGCAGCACCTGGCTCTGCTTCCACCAGGGTGTCCACATGGTGGCAAAGCCACCACCTCCATCCCACCACCATTTAGTCCTTGAAGGCAGCAGACTCCAGGCAGGGAAGCCGCCAGGGCTGTGGATCTGAAGCCTGCTGTTTGTCCCCTTGCCCCTCCTGCCTCCTTATTCCACCCTTCATTTCCCGGTGCCGCCTTTGCCCTGCCGACACCAGGCTCTCTGAATGGGCTGGTTCCCTCCGGCGCCCATCGGTGCCTTCTCCGCTCCTCCCTGCTGGGCACCTCGACCTGTCTGAGCCTGTCCGTCCTTGGGGCAGGACCTGCTCCTGCTCACAAGCCACGGCAGCTGCAAGCGAGAGGCCACGCAGCTTGCTGGGCGGGGACCTGCAGCACGGGAAGGGTTTTTTCCGTAGGGTGGTTGCTCTTTTGTGCCTTCTGCTGAGCCCCCCAGTGTTGCCCTATCCGTTAACCTGACACCCTGCCCAGCCTCACAGTCCATGGCCAAATTTCCTTGGGCGACGTTAGCACCAGTGAATCCTCTCCCCGGACTGGGCTGCTGCTTTTCACTGGGGGTGGTGGGGTGGACCCTGCCATCCCAATGCAGGGGGTGGGATGCAGGACCTGCCTGGTTGGCTGGAAACCGGGGGCAGGCTGGCACGCTGGAGAGGAGCAGCAGCAGCTTCTTATTACGGGGCGTCAAGGCTTTGGGGACCGTGCGGCAAAATGATGAGCCTCCCCTGGGAGCAGAGGGAGAGAGAAGTAGCTGAGCGGGATGGGAGGAGCCGGGCTCTGCAGCCCTCATGAAAGGCACTATGCCATAAATGTGGCGCGGTGGCTGTCGTTTATGTGTCGGCAAACACGTCGAGTGGGCTCGACTATTGATTCTGACTGTATAAAAGAGTGTTGTGGCACTTCTTCAGGTTTGCGCAGGTTTTACAGCTCTTGTTCTGAGAAGTGCCCATGTATTTGGTTTTGCTCCTTCCTTCAGGTCTCTCTGTTGACATTGGCTCTCCTAACCAGAGCGTTGGGCCATGCCAGGAAGATGAGTGTACAGCTCTCCCTGCGTTTCCCACTTTCCCAGGGGTTATTGCCTATAAAATCTTGCACACACCCGTGGCCGGGACAGGTTTCTGGTGCAGAGGCAGGTGAAAGGTGCACGCTGGTCCCACATTGGTGGGTTCAGGTGCCCCACGCTCAGTGGCAGGAGCTGAGCCACCCATCCTGAGGGATGAGTTTTAGGGTAGATGGGCAAAGCCGTGGGTAAGGTGCTGCCCTGGGCAGCCTGGGGCAGGATGAGCAAGGTGGGGCTGCAATGAAAATTGGGGTGTCAAACTAGCTTGGATGTCCAGAGATGGAAAAGGTGTCAGAGCTCCCAGGGCATCATCACAGAGGAGATGGCCCATGCATGGTGACCCACAGCATGAGGCCCACAGTATTCCCATTCCCCACCTTCATTCTTCCCACTGGGAGATGCCAGCACCGGCTGAGCCCGCAGGGACACCTTGGTGCTGGGGGCCCAGAGGGCTTGAGCCCACTGTGATGGCCCCCATCCGCCCCTCGGCACCGGGGCTCCTGGTACTGCGGGGCTGCAGCTGGAGTCCCTCCAGTGGCTGCAGCCTTTTGGGATAGAAAATCTAGTCCGGCTGTGCAGACGCTCAGCTTTTTAGAGTCAGGATCCGTCTACTCCTTGGCTGCTGGTGCCTTTCCACAGCCACTCGCTCTGCATGGAGCTGCTCCTCTCGCACCTTTGGTGCATCATCCAGAGCTCCCCATTATTTCCTCAGGCATGTATTTCATGAAGGGATTTGCTGGGTAATTGCTGTTGATGCTCAGGCTGAAGCTTGGACGTGAGCCGTTCCTGGGAGTAATTGCTTCTGGGACCCGGCTTAGCTCAGAGGGCCCAGTGGGAACGTGGTGCCTCTGCCCAGCGCAGGCGAGCAGAGGCATCAGCCCTGGGTTCACGATACAGCCAATACCTTGAAATTTGCCTTCCATGAAAATTCTGCAACATTTGCCGTTTCCACAAACATTTCTGCCAGGAACCTTGTTTGCTTGAATATTTGAGGAAGGCAAACAGAGAAGGAGCCTGAACACACAGAGTCACGGACATTTTTGTGCAGTCTTTGCCCCGTTCTAACCCCGAGCCCGCCAGCAGAGACACTTGCAGGCATCCCCCCTGCCCAATGTACCCCTTGGCTCTGCCCTATGTGATGCCCCGTCCCCCGCTGCTGGCCCTGGTCCAGCTGCAAATATTGCTGTATTTAAAAGAAAATCGCCCAGACCTTGCTGTCTGCAGGACCACCACCACTCACCACCCCTTTGCACTCACTTTAAATAAAAATCGATTTTTAATGTCATTTCAGAAATGTCAGCAGAAGGCTAACTGAGCATGTCCCCGTGAAGGGTGGCTCGCAGACCTACACCCGCCCTGCGGAGCTCAAAATAGCTCTCAGACACTCCTCAAACCTTCCCCAGCCTCATGCCACTCGCCTCCCAGGGCTG
>NW_008795560.1:494448-495813 GCF_000699145.1 Aptenodytes forsteri
AAATACGAAGGAGCGGTGCTGCCTGCACTGGGATTGAGGGCAGTTGCCCAGATTGTGCCCAAGTCTCATTGGGAGGATAAAGGGGGAGCTGGGGACTTGTCGCCTCCTCGTTGCCCGGGAGAGGACCGTCCCATCGCCCCCTTTCCCCCTCTCCATCCCCTACCCTCTCACACACCCATTTGCAGCCTCCCCTGGGGTTTTAGCACCAGCGTGCCCGGAGGAGCCCGTTCCAGCTCACAGCCCGTGCTCAGCAGGTGCTGGTGAGCATGCTGAACGTGCCCCCAGCTCCGTGGCTCGCCGGAAGCTGCGGCATCACTCCCTTCTCGCCCAGGGCCCCACGCAGGGTGCTGGGGACAGGACACCTTTGTCACTGCCTGGCAGGGTGTCCTCCAAGTCCTTTACACAAGGCACGGGTCTGATGAGAGGGAAACAAGTGCCCCCAAGGTATGGTTTAGGGGGAATGCCGGCGGGAATTTGGGGCAGGGATGGATGGGGAGGGTTGCTGTAACTGCAGCGGAGGGATGCCCCACCCTCTGCTCTTACTGATGCCACCGCTGCAAAGAGCGGGCTAGACCTGCTCGCCATCCCGAGGTCGAGTGCCATTGCCCAGCTTTCCCCTCAGAATACATCCCTGGCTTCAAAGGGACGCTGAAATGCTGAAGTCTCTGAGATGGATAGGGAGATGGAAATATCAGAAAATCTTTCCATCGATCAAAGGAAACTGAAAATAACTGTACGACCCCTCTAAGGCTGAAGGCTTATCTGGTGGAACCTGATGTGCATCTGCCGGCTGAGCCCCGGCAGTGCCAGTGGAATGCCAGCCAAAAGGGTGGGCCGGGCTGCCAAGGGCCGGGAGCCGGCTGGCCACGAGGGCAGCGCTGGCGGGCACGGTCAGCGCCGACACCGCTGCGTGGAGCACCCCCATTGCTTTGCAAGGGAATAGGGAATCCGGTGACCTGCCACCACTTCGCCGTCTGCCCCACGGCGCATCCCGGCCGCTGTGCCCAACCTGCCTCCCAGCCCAGCCCCAGCCCCAGCCCACCCCCAGCCCCGCCGCGCTGCAGGCTCCCAGGGAAGCCAGGCGCTGCCTGATGCCCCATCCCCACCAGCCCTTCCTCACCTCTATTGGGATAACTTTTTCACCCATTTTATTTATGAAGACTCCCCTCCTTCTGCCAACACTCTGAGTTTCCTCTTGCTCTGGTCTGGGAGGCTCATCTCGCTTTTTTATTCTTATTATTTCTCTCTCTCCCCCTTGCAAGGCCCCAGGCTCGGCACGCCGGCACCCTTTGTTTGGCCACGGGAGCAGATGGGGAGAGCGGCTGCAGGTGGGATGTGCAGCGATTCTTCCCCAGCTGTCCCGCG
>NW_008795560.1:495836-501639 GCF_000699145.1 Aptenodytes forsteri
CCAGGTGTCCCGCGGCGCCCGGCTCTGCCTGCGCCTGCCTTGGTCACTGACCCTCAGGCTGAAAAATTAGGAGAAAATCAGGATTTTTAAAAAAAAAAAAAAATCAGGAGAAAATTAACAGCGGAAAGATTTACCTGCCTGTGTTTAAGGTCACCAATGTGCTGGGGCTGGCAAGCAGCTGCTCGCATTAGAGCCAGCTGCAAGTGGGCAGAAGAACTTAATTGTAAGTGATTAAAGAGCTTGTTCAGCTCCTTGGGTTGCATCTGTCAGGCAAAGCCTGTTGCTCGCTGCAGAAATGAGGCTGGATTTGCACCCCGGTGCAAAGCAGGACACAAGCACCCTGGATTTGGGGACACCCAGACCCAGCCACCCCGCACTGCCGTGTCTCCCAGGCTGATGGGAACGTCACTTGAGCCTCCCCTTCTGCAAATGAGGCACAAGTCAGTCCCTGCGAGCTCGGTGGGTCAGGAGCAGTCTCCCCACCAGCAGCAGAGAGGGAGGAGCATTGCTTCCTGCACAGCAACTCACTCGGGGCCTCAGCCCGGAGGATGCTCAGCACTCACTTCTGCTGGACCAGCCCACAGAGGTGCCCTCGCCCCAGGATCTGACCCTCTGTACATCTCAGAGGCATCAAGCCTTCGTTTTACCCACTCACAAGCAGCCTTCATCGCGCGGCTCCTTGCACGTTGTCCAAGCAGTGCCAGCTGGGCGCAAAACCACAACCTGCACTGAACCACAGACCAAAAACTTGGCATTTTTCTGAGTCCAGCTTTATGCGAGGCCCCATCCCGATGCTGCCTCCTGCAGCTCAGAGCCACAGGTATGGGAGCTCTTCCAGAGCCCCGGCTCCTGCGGGCCTGGGATGTACAAACGAGCGACCTGGTAAAAACAGGCTAAAACTCAGCATTTCATAACTGCTTGACTGTAGCTCCCTGCTCCAGCTCGGCCCAGCCACGCTATTGCAGATCCTATGCAATTCCTACACGTTTCCATTGCAATGGGCCGTGGACCCACGGAAATGCTGATGAGCCCCCCAAAATTGAATCGGGTCTGGAGAGTACAGAAGTGCTGGGGGCTGGGGCAAGGAGGCACGGGGCCTCGCTGCAGCGTGGATCGCCAGCACAGGGGCAGGTTAGGGCTGGAGGTGGCTGCAGGCCTGGAGCAAGAGAAGCCACCATCCAAAACGGGGCCATGAGCAAAGCGCAAGGAGGTGGCCTGGGAGCCCCACAAGCCCTCCTGGGACCTGGCTGGAGCACACACGGTGGCTGGAGCCTGGGCTGGTGGGACTGTGCATGTTTGTGAGTGGGGGTGGTAAAGGAGAAGGGGAGCAGGACGTGAAAAATACAGTGAGGAGAGGCAAGGTAGAATGATGGAGAGCCAGGGGATGCGATGGAGAGTGGTGGAGAGCCAGGGGAAGTGATGAGGAGCCATGGAGCATGATGGAGAGCCGGAAGAATTGATGGAGAGCCATGAGGAAGTGACGGAGAGCCACAGGGTGTGATGGAGAGCCACAGGGAAGTGACAGAGAACCTTGTAACTGTGAAACCTCATCTGCTGGAACCTCACTGCACACCCTGGCCATGCCCAGGGAACTGGGGTTCCCAGATCACATGGGACCAAACCAGCCCCGGCCCCTCGCCTTGCAGGGATGCTGCAGCACAGGCACATTTGGACCCGTCCTGAGGGTAACAGCAGGCTGATGACAGCCCTGGCGGGGGGACCCATCCCCCCATGTGCATTTGTTGGCAGTTGGCATCTAGCACAGCCAAGGAGAGCAGCGGCACGGGGCTGCCCTGGACTGGAACCCGCTGTGCCACCCAGGGAGCACGGGCACAGGCCTGGTGGGCATCTCCCTGCGGCCGGGGCGGCCAGGGCAGCAGCATACCGCCCCGTGCTCTGCACCGCAGAGACTGGAGGCTGCCGTTTGTCCAGGCACTACACTCCCTGCTGGGAAACCTGCCCAGCATTAACACCAGCCCGGCCCCGGACCTCGGCAAGAGCAGCAGTGCTGGCGGGCGCCCGCTGTGCCTGCTCCTGCAGCCCGGGCGTGCCATGGGCCGCCCACAGCCTTTGCATTGGGGCTGGCTGGGGGCGTGTCTCCTAAGGCAACGTCACCTGTCTAAACTGCTTCCACTTCTGCTGCGAACCCCAGCCCCTCTGCCAGCGGGTCGGGCTGCTCTGCTCCCTCGGGCACGTGCCTTCTTCTTTGAGCCAAGCAGAGTGAAAGAGCGAAAATACATATATATGTATATGTTATATAAAAATTGCCCCTCTGCCAGCGGGTCGGGCTGCTCTGCTCCCTCGGGCACGTGCCTTCTTCTTTGAGCCAAGCAGAGTGAAAGAGCGAAAATACATATATATGTATATGTTATATAAAAATTAATCGGGGGCCCTTTAAAAAGCCGGGCAGCATGATGGGGCCGGGGCGTGGGACCGGGGGCTGCTGCCCGCTCCCAGCCCTGCTTCCCGCGAGCGACGGCGGGGCGGCAGCGCGGGCGATGGAAACGCTGTACTCACCATATGGAGATGGAGCCTCAGCGCTTAGCTGGGTGCTTACATTGACCATGTCTCGCCGGCTACTGCTATGGGGACTTGGGGTGAAAACCAGAGGAAGTAGAGGAATAAAAAGAAATCTAAATAAATAAATAAAAATGTCTTTCACTAAGGAACTAGGTGAAGGCAGGAGGGAGCACGGAGAGGCAGGGCGAGGAAACCCACCTCTCCTGTTATCTTATTGATTCGCTTAATCAGGGCTAATGTGGGTGGAGATGTTAAATAGTAACCAAGCTCTTATGGAAACCAATCTGCAAGGTGCCGTTGCTGTAGCTATAGTAACTGCTGCCAAGCTAGAAACTCAAACACGGCTTTTACTGGACTCTTTTGGGGCTCCCATTTCCACCCGGTCTCAAGGCCAGGGCAGCCGCCGGGCTGGGGTTCACCCCCGGCCACGGGGGGAAACGGGGTGGTCGGATCTGGCTCCGCAGCGCCCCAGGTGCCGCCGGATTTCGTGCCGTCACCCACCCACGGTGGGAAAACCAGGGCTGAGCCCGCCTGGGGGCAAGGAGCTAACCCTGCCTGTGGGCAAGGGGCCACAGGATGAGCCGTGGGGGATGGCACGTGCTGGCGCGGGCAGAGCAGAGCCTCGCTGAGGCACAAGGGGCGAAACGCCCCGGCTGTGGGTCGGGACTTGTTCCCTCGGTGCAAAACCGGAGGGGTCACTTGGGGATGGGGAGCCGCGGGGATGCTGCGGTGGGATGCAGGGTGGTACCCTGAGCACGGGGCTGGGGTGCAGGGTGTTTGCAGCTCCTCCCTGTTTCCCTCTGCTCCCCAAATCAGGGGGACCCACAAGGTGCTGCAGCCACTCACAGACACCTGTGCTCCCTCCGGGACCGCAGCACCCAGGAGGAGCCCTGGGGACCTCATGGTCCAGGGCGTGCAGATGTGGTCCCTGACCTTGGGGTAGAGCCCTGTGCCGCTGGTGGCTCTGTGGCAGGAGCAGCCCCGGCTCCTGGGGGGCTGCGCTGAGGCAAGCAGGGCCACGTGCAAGAGGTGTTGCTGAGATGACATCAAATATATGGGGGATCCAGAGCTGGAGCTGAAAAAGTGATTGGCCAGCAGCGCAGGGCCTCCCATACGTCTCGGGAAGGGGCCGGGCTGGAGGAGGCACCGAGGGGTTCCTGCCAGTCCCGGGACCCCCCAGCACCTGGGCTATTGAAACCCTGCAGCCCTGAGAGGTCAAAATTAGGGACATCTGCTCCTCTGGATGGGAGAGCACATCCCAAGAGAGCGTGCAGCAGGGCGGGTGCGAGTGGGCAGGGGGCTGCCGGGATGCAGGGGGCTGCGGCGCAGGAATCGCAGCTGGGGGCTCAGACCCAAAGCCTGGGAATTTGGGTACCCCTGAGTTTGCCGAGTGCTGAGAGGTCCTAGAGAGGGAGGGGATGTGGATAACGAGGTGCTCAGCGGCACTGGGGGTGAGGCAGGGCAGTGGAGCGGCGTGGGGCTGCCTGGGTGGGACAGGGAGCTCATGGCCCTCCGGCGTCGTCGCCCGGTGTCCCAGCAGTGCTGGTTTCTCCCACACGATGGAGCAAAGCGCCTGGGCATCTCCTGTGGCCGTGGCCCGTGGCCCTGCTGAGGGCTTCTGCACCCCTGCACTGTTTACCCCAAAAACCAGAGCAAAGGCACTGGGTCGGTGTTACCCCGAGGCTCCAGGCTGCAAGTGAGGGAGAACCAACACGAGCATGGGGGTCTCCAGGCTGCTTTATTGGGGGACTCGGAGCCAGGAGCCCTGTGGCCAGAGGGGCTGCTGCGGAGCGGGGGCGCGCTCAGAGCTCCCCACTTTTCCTCCAGCCACTCGCCACGAGGGGAATGTCTTGGTATTCGCTTACACCAGCCCCTGCCTTAGCACAGGCGGGGGGCAGTGGGGAAAGCCCCCCGAGCCCGCAGAGCAGGGACCCTGCCAGCCAGCCCCGCTCCTTCCGTGCATCCCCGAACTGTCCCTATTTCGGGTAACAGGGATCTGAACCATCCCTATTTCCGCAAAAGTGGAAAGCAGCCGGACAACACGAGCGCTGCTGGAGAGGTGTGTTGAAAAAGCAGTTTCCTACACAGCACTAGGGATGAAGCAGGTTGGACAGCCGGGCTGCTGCGGGGGGGGGTCAGTTTTATAAATAATTCTGGTTCACCCCGTTCCCCTTCCCGGGGCGCTTCCTCGCAGGGCTGCAGCCCTAGAACCAGCTGACTTGGTTGGATTTGAGTCCGGTGAAGCACATGTTGTTGAAGCAGCCCCCGCCGTAGGTGGGGGGGCAGGCTGAGCACGGCCGTCCCACCTTGTACGGTGCTTCTCCCAGCCAGTTGCCCCTAAAAAGAGAAGAGGCCATCACCTCTGAGCACCATTGCCTCGCCACCGAGACCAGAGCAGCTGGCGAGGAGGAAGGATGAGGTGGGAGGGGGCTTCCCTCCCCTCACTTACTTGACGGCGTAGTTGCAGACAAGGAGGACGGCGTGCCGCCACGTGCTGCCCCACACCCGCACGTTGGCACAGGCGCTGAGGGCGCAGCCCAGGCGGCTGGAGGATGCCCACACCATCTGTGCCGGGACAGAGAACAGGCGCTGTTGGCGACCGCCCTTGCAGGCGTCCCACAGCCGGTCACCCCGGCACCCCAGCACAGGGCTCCGTCCCACCAGGGAATCACATCCCGCCTGCCCGAATTTCTCGGGCTGGATGCTGTGCCCATCACGGGCAGTGCTTTGTCACCAGAGGGTGATTTTTTGCTGTCCCTCTTCTGCCTGCAGCCCGTGCTGGCCTGCGAGGGGCTGCCGTGCCAGGCTCGCTTAAATGAACAGCAGAGTCTGGGTCATTCTCTGATTTACCCAAATTAGTCCCCAAACCTCACCCTGAATCATCGCCAGCAGCTTACCGTGCACACAGGGAGGTGAAACAGAGCCAGAAGCTCCTCCTAAAGCCTCTCCAGGCTGAATTTCTTCCTTAAAATGTATCTTGCCCATTTGCAACCCGGAGCATCCCTGAGCATCCCCGCAGACGAGCCACACGGGGATGCAGATGCTCAGGTAAAGATCGGAGCCGTGCAGAGGAGGTAATTAGGGGTTGGCACAGCTTTGCAACCCGGCAGGGAAGCAGAGGGAGGTTTTCCACCTTGTCCTGGCCAGGCTGCCAGTGGATGTGCCAGGGGACAAAGGGGCTGCATTCCCGGGGAGCCGGACACGGCTGGGCGCTATAAAGCTGCCCCATCACAGAGGAGAGGATTCATGCTTGGCAAAAGCACAAAGGGGCTTTTTTTTTTTT
>NW_008795560.1:504325-504608 GCF_000699145.1 Aptenodytes forsteri
AAAAGCACAAAGGGGGTTTTTTTTTTTTTCCTCTTTGCCACCTTTGAGGTGCCGGTGGATTAATAAGGAGAAAAAGGCCAAAGCAGGGAAAAAAGCTTAAAAGAAATAAAAACCTCCCAGCCAACTGGCCAGAAGGTCCCAGCTGCGCTCCAGCGGGCTGTGAGTCCCCAGGATCTCCATGCAAGCAGCCAGATTCCCATGGGGGCCCAGGGTGGGAGGGCCTGCACCCTCGCCACCGGCTGCCTGCACCCCTCCAGCAGGCATGCTCCCTGCCGCCAGCCCC
>NW_008795560.1:504993-527208 GCF_000699145.1 Aptenodytes forsteri
CCGTCTGCCTGCCCCCCCCCAGCAGGCCCGCTGCCTGCTGCCAGCCCCGCTGCCTGATTCGACACAGACAGCTGCCAGGATTTGATCTTGGATCCCAGCTGCTGCTGGGAGAAGGGCTGCTCGCTGCACGGGTGCTGCAGCAGCCCAAGGCGCTGTGAGCTGCCCCCCGGTTTGCAGCCAGGTCCCGGGGGGCTGCAGGGGGCTGTGGGAGGCTGCGGGGGGCTGCGGCGCTCACCTGCGTGTAGTGGCTGCAGACAGAGCCGCTGCATTTGGAGGGGCAGCGGGGCTTGCACTCACGGGGGTGGGGAAAGGAGTAGTGCTGCTTCTCCTGGTGCCACGATTTCACCATGTCCACAACGGAGCGGTACCTGCAAAAGGTGCCGTGTGTAAGGTGTACCTCCTCCACCTCACAGGTCGTGGACGAGGGAGAGGAGGGGGAGGAAGGCTCCACGCAGAGGGAAGAGGGGAGAGAAGCGGGGTGGAGCAGGGGCAATGACATCCTTGTGCCGAGTCCACTTGTGCCCAAGGCCAGAAGACCTGGCCCTCACTGGAGGCATCTGAGTGCTCAGCCGCATGGTGGAGATCCAGGAGCCACGTTTCTCTGGTCCGTGTGCCAGGCAGAGAGGTGATTAACGCCATGCTCCCCAAATGAGCAGCAGGCACCTCTGGTTTCCCACATTTACCCTGCTGCAAGAGTTGGACCCTCCTCCTCCCCAGGGGGCCTCGATGTGCCTCTTGGTTGCATCTCAGTCCTCTGCAACCCCAGCTCAGAACTTCTCTGCTCCTCGACCGAGGGGCTGCTGCTGCTCCTCCTCCTCCTCCTCCAGCACCGTGGGGTGCGGGGGGGTCCCCAAGGAGCCCGCTCTGCCCATGGGGCACTCACCTGCCTGAGTGGATGGAGAGGTTCTGCCCCACATATTTCATCAGCTGGGGGGGCCCGTGGTCCCACAGGCAGCGTGCAGCCCACACCTCCGCTGCCCTGGCCAGCCGCTCATCCCACACCTGGCCAGGAGGAAAGGAAAAGGGCAGGCAGGGATTTTGGCTGCCCAGAGGAGAGAAGAGGAGAAACCCACTCCCTTGGGCTCAGGGGCATTTCTGAGCACCTCCAGGTGTCCAAAAAATGTGACTCACACATCAGGCTGGGAAAAGGCTGCGGGAAGCAGGGCAGTGTGTCCAGGAGCGATGAACCGCCCCAGCTGCCCACCGCGGCTCCTGGGCACATAGAGTACCTGCTGCCCAGGCAGAGCACGGATGCCCTGAAGCAGTGCAAGCCCTGTGTTTGATTCCCTCTGGGAATGAACTCCTTCTGCAGAAGGTGGAGCTGAATCCAGGGGGTCAAACCCCACAGCCCTGCGCTGCCGCTGCAGCTCACAGCTGTCCCCAGCTCTCCACCGCAGCCCTGGCCGCAGACTAACCAGTGAGGACAGCTGGTTCCTTCATGAGTCATTTAAAGGTTCCTCACCCATCCTGAACTGCTTTGGGGAGATGCCTGGGAGAGTTATTTTGGAAGGCAGGAATTTAGGCCAAGCAAGAAGTGGCGCAGGATGCTCCCGGGCACGTCTGACCTGCTCTGGTACCCAGCAAGCCGGGCTGCCGCCTGGCTTTCCCAAACCGGCATCCAGGGACCACCCAGCCGCTCCATCGGAGCTCTGGTTCCCTCCCTGGGAGCAGAGCAGCACATGGCACCTCCTGCCCCAAGGGTCCCACTCTGTGCCAGCTGGAAATCCCTCCTCTTGGTGGCTCCCCATTTCTCCTCCTTTTAAGGCTGGGTTAGGAGCTCCAAGCAGGGTCGAGACAACCTGGGTAAAGGTCTACCCAGGGTGGCTCTCGTCCAGAGCAGCTGCACGACCTGGCGAGGCCGTGCAGCCCTTCTCTGTCTCACTCCTGCATGTTTCTTCTCCCAGGGGCTGGCATCCCTGGGCACGCTCCCAAGGGACCCTGGAGCTTGAGAAGGGGCTGTCCCTCCCGGCTGCAGTTAGGGGAAAGGCTCCCACCTGGACTTTGGGTTGGGACCTGAGCTTTTCATGCCTGTAGCCATCTCCCTTCCCCTGATGCTACCTCTGCAGCTCAGCTGGACAGATCCTGCCACTCCGCAGCCTGCAAGCTCCCAGACGTCTCAGGCACAGGACCAGGGGTCCTAAATCTGCCCCTGGGTGGAACCATCCCCCTGTGCAGAGGCTGCATGGGGCATGCATGGGTCTGCCCTGCACCAGGGACACGAAATGTCCCCCGGGACAGATGTTCAGCCACGAATCCGGGGCAGCACCCTGACTGTGCAGGTGCCCCGTCCCTACCAGGTTGGGTGCCCATGTCACAGGTGAGCCCCTCAACCCCACCGTGGCAGCCAAGAGCTGCGGACCCAAAAACATCCTGCTGGAGCCCGACTCACCATATACTCCATGTTGGCGGCAGTGGGGGACACCTGTGCCCGCACTTGGTTGTGGTAGTCCAAAATCACGCTCACGTCGCGGGGGGAGAGGTATCGCTTCCGACGGCTCCGGGGGACCCCCACGCCCCACAGCAGGCCCGCGGCTCTGCCCCCGGGGGGGGACAGAAGCTCGGTGGCATTGGGCAGCAGGAAGGAGCTGGACTGCTGCGTCATCCAGAAGCCCAAGGCAGTGAGGTACAGGTGCAAGTGGAGCACAGTCATGCTAGCCCGGCCGGCGGGATCGGCCGGCGGCTTTCCACTCCCACACGGAGTTAAGCAAGGTCAAGGCGGATCGCGGTCCCCGCTGCCGGCGCGTGGATCTAGGAGAGAAAACAACACAGGCACCACTCAGGTTTGCAGTTCACGTGCAAACACCACTTCCCAAAATAAGATGGAAATAATTTTTCCTTTTTTTCCTTTTCAAAATAAATTTTTTAAATTAATCTCTTTGATAACCTCATTTATCACAGCAAATTCCCCAAGACCAGCAGGGAGGTGGCTGGGGAATTGGTTTTCTTGTTGTTTCTTTTTAAAAAACCCCCAAAATTGGTACAAAATCTCCCCCATCTTTTCACTTATCGCACATACCTGCCAGGCAGGGGCTAATTAGGAGCATGCTGAGATATTCGCTGCAGCCGCCTGCCCTGTAACTTCCCAGGTGTTTGGTGCGTTGAGTAAATCCCCAGCACAAATGGAAAGCTCATACAGGTAAAGAAATGCACAGCAAGTTTTAAAAGCATCGGCGAGAAATCCTAATGACTCTTTATATCAGGGAAAGAAAAATAAACCACCACAAAACCAGAATCATTAAAAAAAGAGAAAAATGCCGGAATATCTCCTCGTCTGTCAGCCGACGCACCTCCTAACATCCCTGCCAGCCCTTCCCTGGAGCAGCGGGGAGGATGTTCCCCCGACTACGTACCTTGAGGACTGAGCCAAGAGCAGCTAAGCCCGGCGGCGGCAGCCGGTGGGATTGACCTTTGCAAACAACCTGCTGGGGCAGATGCAGGGGAGAGGTTTAGCCTAGCCCCGCCGGGCAGCCCGCCGCAGCATCTGACGCAAAAGCTGCATCTTAACTCTTCCCCCGGGGAATGTCCTGAAGTTTGGAAAGAGTCCTGCTAGGAGATTTATAGGCTGGTGGATGCATCCGCGCGCACGCAGGCACGCAGAGCCGTGCACGGTGCCGGCGGGGGGAAGCGAGCAGAGCCTGGCTCGCTCCTCCAGCGGGCAGAGGGGCTGCTCGTCGGCTGCTGGCTGGGGTTTCTATTAGGAGCTACCTATGGGGAGAGATTCCCAGAATCGTCTCTCCACAGTTCACCCCCCCCTCAGCTTAATTCTCTCTGGCAGCTGTGGATAGGGAAGTGCATCCAGTTCGGCGAGGGATGTGGAGGGGGTTTTGCCCCGGCAAGGTGGCGGCGGGGCTGGTGCTCGCCGGGAGCCCCGGGGTCACCCCACTTTGGTGCAAGCTGAGCAGATGGCAGAGATGTCCCTTGCCAGGGGTGGCTGGGAGGGGACCTGGTGACCACACATGTCCCTGGGCCAGCAGCTCTCCCCATTACAAATGAAGCCGCTTGCCGGGTGGGCTCCCCAAGGACTAGGGATTGCCACAGCCTGTGGGGGCTCTGCCCGAGTCCCCACCACTGACCTGGGCTGGCGATGCCTGGCCAGGGGCATCTCAGGAGAAAAGAGCCCTTCCTCTGCGGGCTGTGCTCCCCCCAGGTGTCTGTCCCCAGGGAGGGGAAACGACTGCAGCCTGAAAGCTGTAGACAATCCTGCAGCATCAAGTGTGTTTCCCTATAACATCCCAGCGATCATGATGCCTGGGACTGGCTGAATTATTGCAGATCACAAAAATGCAAGCCTGGCAGGCTGGAGGGGTTGCTTGCAATGCCCATCACATCTCTTCCTCCCGCCGTGCTCGGAGCCAGAGCAAGCAGCTGCCTGTGAGCCACAGCAGGGCTCGCTGCCATCATCACCCCATGCCATGGTGCCCCAGGTAAGCAAGGTGCTCACCCTGCACCTTGTCAGGCCCGGGTTCACCAGGGCGCAGGTGGGTTTGGAGCCAGGATTTGGCTCTTTGGTTGTATGAAGGGGAGCACCAAGGCCAAACTCCTTCTCCTGATCTGGCAGAAGGCACGGAGATGGAGGCATGGAGCTGAGACCAGAGTGTGCCCGGGGGAAAGCTGGTGCTCAGGCAGGGAGACAAGGAGGCTGCTGGGGAGGAGGGGAGGAGAAGGCAGACCCACAGCAGCAGCCCATTGCTGCTTCTCGCCTTCACTGGGATAAGAATTGAGGATCCTGGCCATGCAATTCCTGCCCCATGCCAGGACTGGCGGCACATCCCAGAGTCTGGCTGACTTCACCCACAGCCCCCAAGACCCACAGTGCAACAGAAGCTGACCAGGAGCTCAGGGAGGAGCAGACCCAAGCATGGAGCAGGAATAACGCCCAGGTGCTGAGCTGCTGTGCTATATCAATACAGCCTCACCCTCCTGTGAGCCTCTGCCGAAATAGTCCCCTGTGTATATTTTTCCTGGCATCCACTCTCCCGTAAAGCAACTCAAGATGCTGCGGGCCCTGGGGAGCAGCTGGAGACATGTGCCAAAGGGATATTTCCATCCATTCCCCACCCAGCGGGTGGGATGATGATTGTGCCAGCGAGGAGACAGGGAAACCTCTGCCAAGGCATCTCCGGCCCCACTGCGGCACCGCAGGAGGGGACGCCTTGGTGCAGAGAGCAGCAGCACCCCGTGGGCTGGCAGGGCTGGGCACACTGCTGGAGGCCGTGCTGTGCCGCAGATGCTGGCACTGGGCACGCCAGGGTGTCAGGGTGGCTCCCAGAGCCCACCGGCTTTCCAGGCTGCCTGTTGTAGGGGGTCTAACCAGCTCAGCTTCACCTTCTCAGCACCAGACCACCCCAAAACACCAGCCACCTCTTCACAGGTGCCGGTCAAAGCACCATCCCCAGTTTGCCGACACCCCTATTTTATGTTCACCTGTATGTGGAGGCGAGTGCCAGCTCCAGGGGCCGACAGCAGGACAGCCCTTCGTACCACGCCGAGACGGCACACGTCGGGGCTGCCTCCCTCCGCTCAACCCCAGCTATCAAATCTCTCATTAGTAAGGCTGGTGAAGGCTGTTTCATCCTCAGCAGACTAGAAAGGCAGACGGGGACACGCGGCAGCGATCTCAGCTGGGCAGACTGGGGACGTGGTCTGGGCAGACTGGGAGGAGCCGCTGCTGCCAAGTGCACACCGAGGTAGGGAGGGCACTGGGGCTGTGCTATGGGGAGGGGTTTTTTTTAATGATTTATTATTTCACAAAAGACAGAGCCCTGAGCAGTGAATACTCATCCAGCACCGTGAACTGCAAAGATTTGCATTTAAGAATTTTTTTTGAATTTTTGTTTCCCTGGGGCTCGGGGAGAGCAAACCCATTGCAGCTCCTGCTGCCACACAGCAGCCGAGCTGCACCGAGAGCCGAGCTGCACCGAGCCTCTGCGTGGAGACAGGGCAAGGGTTTTGTTTTGGGTGCAGATTGAAAGCGCTGCTTAATCAGCACTCCGCAAGACAATCCAAATTCCAGGAACTGGAAGGGGTTTGTGTCCCTGCCAGGCGTAATATCCTGCAGCCCAGACTGGCCCGGCTGCCAAAGCACACGGTATCTGCAGCGAGGACCTTGCTGGGAGCCAAGAAGCACATGCATTCAGCTGGATACAGCAGCAGTGCCAGCAAATTCTCATTTTAATGAGCACTGGGGGAAAAAAAAGAGATAAATCACTGGGTTCACAGCACTCTCTTGGCAGAGATGCCCACTGATACTTTTAAGACTGACACACATAGTAGCTCACTCCAGAATAAGCCACAACGGGACTTGCAGGATTCCTCTGTCATGTTTGTTTCTCCCGTCTGTTGGCTTCGGGCATCACCCATCACCCATGTATCAAGGTGGCAGGTGGTGCCATGAGCCCACATAGGACTGAATAGGGCTTTGCCCGTTGCTGAGGGACAGGATCTGCTGCGATGCCTGAGCACCCCCAGGCGTGGAGAAGGTTGATGTGGCTTTCCATAGCAGGAGCCTCCTCTTAACTGGGGTAAAACAAAACCAAACCAAAGCCCTGCTTGAACTGTTCTCCCAGGTAACGCACAAACTCTGTTGCTCTAGTAAAATATCCCTCTCTTACGAACTGACAGAAAGGCTCATTTTCCAGCTTTGCTGAAAGCTGTTCATTTCTCCCAATCCAGCCCCAAACACCACCAACGGCTCCAGCCACCCTGGTGCCCACCCTGGCAGGGAAGGAAGGTGGGGCTTTTGATGGCTTTTTGCATTTCTAGAGCCCTGTCGAAGTCCAACACATCCAGAGCTTGGTTCCTCCTCATGCATCATGAAAGGAGATCTTCCTTCTGACTTAGAGGTCAGAAAATTTGATCTGCATGTTGCGACATGAGAAAAAACAGGCTGAACTCCTGCACGTTTATTTGTGATCTCCCTGGAGTGAAACACCCCGTTGAGCTGTAACCCAACCGAGATCAGTCCTGAAGTCTGAGGACTTCAGAGTCATCCTTCTCGCTAATTAGGACCAGCTCCTTGGAAATGTTGAATCCCTTTCTGAACCAAGCTGAGCCTTGGAGGAAGGGGTGGAGAAAAGTAAAATCTCACGCTGAAGAGGTGACCTCCCAGGCTGCAGAAACGGGGGGATGAATTCCTGGCTGCCAGCTGAACTGCGCCCTTCTTGGCCAGAACACGGGGATACCACGTTGGGATGGGCTTTTCCAAAGACTTCAGCCTTTCTTCATCAAAATTAAAGAAGTTTGATAGGTATTGAACCCCTTCTCCCTGATATCTCAGACATCGCAGGAACAGGGCAAGTTTCTCAAAGGAAATTTCACGATTTCCATGAGAAGTAGTTAAAATTGTGAATTTTGATCATCTGAACTTTTCCGGTCGTTCACTGCTAAAACCTGGGATGGAGCAGAAAGCCAAGGTGCAATGGTGCACATTCACCTCCCTTTCCCTCGCTGCACAAAACCAGGTCATCTCCACACCCAAGAACCTGCTTTCCCCATGCCAGTGCAGTACCGTCACACCAGGAAGGAGGCAAAAATGAGCATGGGCTCCTAAGGTCACCAGTAAATGAGAGGGTCTTGCTAATTTGGCTTTCAGGTCTACCAGGGAGGTCCCTTGCTCCTGTTGCATACATTAAGAGGATGGGCTTGGTATGGACATGGTATAAGACAAACCATGTAGTGGTATAGCTTGCACCTATAGCTACGTGCACTGGGGATCCGGGTGGTGGGAGCACAGGAGACACGCTAGCCAGAGCAAAGCCTCCGGCTGGAGGCTTGCATCTCCTCCAACAGCTGGAAGCTGTGCCACAAATTGCAACGCTCTGGGCTTTACAGGAACCTTTGGAGCAAACCTGAAGCAAAATAGCCCATGTGCATTTGCCAGGGCTTGCAGGATTATTTATGAAGGCTTCAGTTATTGATTTCTACCAGATTTTTTCCTGACCCCAGGCCCACGTGAACCCTGCTGTTGGAGACTGCCTCCTAACCCACTTGGGCAGCGATCCTGCCTCCTGGGCAACGTTTGTGCTGTTCGTGGCCAGCTGGCAGCAGCAGCGCAGCCGAGACCATACCCCACCAGCCCCTCGCAGGGCGAACGCTTCGCCTCCGCCGGGGATGTGATTACAGGGAGGAGGGGAGGGATGGCAGGAGGGAGAAGTGCCCGAGCCGGCTGTGGGGCACAGCTCACGCCGGGGGCACCATGTGTGTGACCCTGAACGTGCAGCCACGGGAGCACGGATCACAGCGGAGAGATCAGCAGGACAGGTTGGAGAGGGCCAAGTCTTCTCCAGACTTTATCTCAACTACTCAAGGCTGCCTACGACAGCAGGCTAACACAGTGGCGGCATGCGCCTTTTAAAGCCTAGCCCAAACTCTGGGGTTTAGAGCATCTCCATTAATAAATGTGAGATGCTTCAATACTCCCTCCTGCTCCTTCCGATCACAAAAACATTGAACACCTCTCTGATTTGTAGGACTGTTTGCTAATTCATGGGCGTTGCTGTAAAATCCATCCACGGGATTGTTCCTGTGCCAGGGTAGGCTCGTCCATTGGCAGGGACAGGCGGTTACATTCTCTGCGGTTGAGCCCACGGTCCTGGACCCTTTCATACAATGCCTCGTGGCTGCCTCTGCTTCAGGTGCAATGTCCTCTCATAACCCACCGTTTCCGCTTGCATATTTGCTAGGACATGAGAAAATCTAAAAATAAAGGTGAAGAAAAACCCTTTCCCATTTTACATATAGTGATGCTGCGGGGAGCCGGCAGTTGGGAGTGCGGGCAGGAGCCTGCACGTGTGGGTCCGACCACCCAGGCTGGGCTCGGCAGGGCGGCACAGAGCAGCCTTGCCCACAGCCTGGCTACCGACCCACTCTCCAAAGGCCGCCTGGGCACTGCCCCAGCTCTGCGAGCTGCCATTTGCTCCTTTTACTGGTGCAACTGGCCAGGTCCCGACAGGAGCCCGACCCTGGGAGCCTTTAGTGCTAGCAGCAACTGTGGCTGAAAACACGGCAGGACTAATGCCTGTGTGGTGCAAAGTAAAACCAACTTGTTTCGGGTTATTAACTAAGGTGTCCATCAAGGCTAACGGGATCCTACATGATCTCTTTGGTCAATAGGTGGGTGTCAGCCCCCCCACCTCTCCCCCTGTCCCCCGTGGCACTGTCGGAGCTGTGGTCCCCTCCAGCAGCCCACGACTGCCTGTGAGGAAGCTATGAAGGCCGCTGGCTCCAGCCAGCACCAAGATATAATTGGAGCCTTTGAAAGGCGAGAAATTTTTCCACCGGCTCTAGAAATAAATGTCTCTGAAGTTGAGCGCTGTGGATGGTAGTGTCTCGCAAAGGTATTTTTTACAGTAACTGGGCTAAGTTTAGAAATCCACTTAACAAATAACACGGAAGCTCCACTCAGCACAATTCAGAAGATAGTTAATTTGCTGTTTGCTAACAATTTATTTTTTAGCACGGCGCTGGGGGTGCGTGAGGGTCTCGCTGCACTCCGCCAACGTGAGAAGACTCTAACGGGTCAATGGAAAGAGGGGCCCGTCACACCATGAGTCAGCTTAGACTGACATAGACCCAAACCTGGGAGCCAAACATCAGCTGTGACCTCCTCACCAGCCGCACCCAGGCTGGGTACCGGGACCCCCCGCACCACAGCAGCGCTGTGCCCACCACCCCACAAGCCCCATCCCCACTGCCCACCCACAGCTCGCCCATGCGGGTGCAGCCCACACCCAGCTCTGCCCACACACACGGGCACGCGCCAGAGTCAACAGCCTTGGAAACATGATGATGGTGGGGGTCTTTTTGTTGTGCTTGTCGCCTGCTCTCCGCATGGTCGGCTTTCAGGCTCAGTGGTGGGAAACCCATTGGTCCCACCCAGGGGTCCCGGTGGGAATTCCCCATCCTGTGGGACAAAACCAGCCTGCACAAAAGGCATCATCTGGGGTGAGCTGAGATCATTTCTTTCCTCGGCGTCCGACACAGTAAGCACTACCTGCGTAATGGTCGGGAAATGCTGCAGCTCCGGCAAAGGGCTGGATCAGCTGCTGGTCAAAGGCTAGTGGATCACAGCTCCGAAAGGCCAGACCTGGCAAAGTGAAGTCAGGACACCCTGGCAGCCTTACCATGTAATTTTCTTGCTTGGATGGGTGTATGCTGCAGCTTGACTGCAGCCCCTGTGTATTCAGTCTGTTCCCTTTTTTTCCAAGACCAAAATTAAGATAGAAACTGAGCACCTGGCACTGGTTCACAGGCAGGTTTGTCGTGGCTGCACAGGGAGGTCTTGTTCCCGTTGCTCCTCTTCTCGGGGGTGGCCTCGGTGCTCATGCGCCCGGGCCCCCACTGAGGCACCAGCAAACACCCTCCAACCATCCCCACCAGTGCACGGTTCACTGTCTCCAGCTGCAAAATGTTTTTGCCGCAGAAAAATGTTGCTGCTGTTTGTTTGTTTGGCTTGGATTAAATAATGGTGGGGCTAAAAGAGATGCTGCTTTTCCTCCCCGGTTCTGAAGGAAGAGGGGGATGTTTGCAGTGGTTTATCATTCCTTGGGATCTTGGGACAGGGGCTCCTGAAGGTGTTGCTTCTCCCCAGGATCTGTATGGGGCATGTCCAGCAGGGAGGAGGATGCAGCTCAGGTGGGTGGTGATCACTCAAAGCCTGGCCAGCTTTAAAAGCAGACTCTGGTGAGTGCAGGAAGGTGGTGCGGAAGGAAAGACACAGCACAGGAGCTCCCGGGGGCATCCAGAGGAGATGGAGGGGCGTTGGGCAGGAAAGATGTGCCCATACAGGCTCTGGGTGTATTAACATCTCTTCACAAGGCTGAGAAACGGCAGCGGCTCAGATCTCCTGGGGCTCCCCAGGGAGGCCAGCAGTGCTGAAGCAGAGCGAGCACCTAACGGGTGAGACGAGAGTGTAATCCTGAAGCTTTTGATCTCCTGAGTGACACCGGGCAAACCGCTTTCCGTACATACTCCTCCATCTGTACTATCATGCGGATCATGTCTACCAGAGGGCTTTGAGGATTGCTGATGACTAGCACCGCATCAGAGCTGGTCTTGCCCTTCCAGGTGAGCAGGGCAGGACCATGCAGGATTTCTGTGACATCTGCCTGTTTCTGGCATTGAAGCTGAAAGGAGTCTCAAATATTTTTGCTCACTTTTAAAATCTCTCGCTGTACCTGCACATCTCAGGGCTTCCTGGCTTCTGCCAGCAGAATGGGAGCAGCTTGATGGACACTTCATATTTTCACCCCTCCACTCTCCCGTAAAGATTTATTGTGAATCTTTGCCAAGAAATCTCCCTTTTCTCATGGGGAATTCCAAGCTTTCCCATGTCCAGATGGCTGGATCCAAGCCACCAAGTTTCTGTCTGCCTAGACATGAAATTTCTCAGGTTCAGCCATGGAGGCTCAGATGTTTGCAAGAACCATTTCGCTCAAAGCTGGACAAAGGATGGAGAAGCAGAAAATAAGGACCTCGGGATGCTCTTTTCTGCCTTATTTCCTTAGCCTTCACCCAAGGAAGACCACGCTGCCCTGCAAACACAGCTCATGCAGCCCCTGCTCTGGCACACCAGGCAGGGATTGCAGAGCCCGTAGACATACCGTCACTGCTGCCTTGTGCCAGACTTACTGAGGCATCATCTGCTCCTCCTCTGTCGTGGATTCCATGTTTATTATAGAAAACTGTGCATGTTGGGGGCCTGCATGCACTTGACCATTCAAAAAGCAACCTCCTGCTTTTTGGATTGCTACCCCGAGGCTGAGCCAAGCACGTATGTGAGGTATAAAGGAATGGAAACTGAGAGCTCTGACTCCACAAGTATTTGCCAGGTGATATAAAGAAAGGAGGTCTCTGGCTCAGCCTGTGCCAAATGCTGCAAGAAGGAGCTGCAGTCCCTGAACCCACTTAGACACCCTGTCTGCCACAAGTGATAAATTTTGTTGTTCCAAGAAGGCAAAAGACTCTGAGGAACCGTGCAGCTGGAGGTCCCGGCCAGACGTGTCATGTCGGTGTCACAGCGTCCCTGTGGAGCTGCGTTGTGCTGCAGAAGCTGGGAGAGGGCCGGGCTGGGAGATGGGCGTGGCCATGGTTTTGGGATGCAAGAACAGCCAAAGGTGGTGAGGGGTGCACCAATGCCTCCTTCCCATAGTGGGCCATCCTGCAGGGTTTTGAAATGGAAAACAAGCAGCGAACAGCACAACATCTTTATGGATAGTCCGTGCACAGAGAAAAAGAGAAGAACCCATGCTTGCAGTGCAGAGCCTGTATCAGATCTTCCCTGTCTTTCAAGTGACAGAGACTGCCCTCTGCCATCAACCCCTTGCCCATGACCCACCTTGCCCATGACCTGGTGCAAGCGTTGGTGCTCGCTGGTGCGTGTTCTTGGGGGGTTGTTACCCCTCTGCTCTGGGTGTTAGGCAGAGTTTGTGTTGTTTCATGCTGGGATATATTTCCCTGCCTGCTGAGAGGTGATGGAGGCTGGCTCACTGGCCACAGTGGCCACAGCAAGGGTTACTTGCAGATCCTGCCCTGTGCGAGCTTAACGTCAACAAGAAGCCCACAAACTCTCTTGAATTGTGGGCTAACCTGCCTGGCAGTGAATTATTCCTGCCCAAAGATCTTGAAGCATGGCTGTAAACCCCGGAGAGCTTTCCGCTGTCCACCAGCCCAGCTGCGGCACAGCCGGGGCTATCGGTGCCAGGCAGGACGAATGGCGCTGGCTGCCTCAGTAGTGCCACCAGCTGATCCCCACTGCCGGTGCGGGGCGGCCGTCCCAGGGGGCTCCCACCAGGAAAGGCTCCTGTGCGGGGACGTTCTCCTTTGCTGGCCCTGAGAAGGGGTCAGCGTGCCAGTGCATGGCCTGGGTTCCTCAGCCAGGACACCCATGGTGGGTGGACACGGGGGTGACTGTCCCAGCAGGACATGACTCCCTGCTGTGCATGTGCTTTGATCTGCCAGGGATAAATTAGAGTGTTTAAAATACACTGGGAAAAAAACACGTATCTAGGAAGACACGGAAGGGAATCAAATTCCAGTCAAAGCCTTGGAAGGTCAAAATCAGTGATCTGACGTTTAACTGAACATACCCAAGATGGGAGCGATTCTCTCCACATCTCTCCCAGTGTGGAGATGCGCTCCCCGGCATCTTTTGTCCCCCCAACCAGGGGACACGCTGACATGTGAGTCCCTGAAAACCCTGGAACTGGGACACCTCCTCTGAAGATTACTATCTGGTCTGAGGGTGCTCTGAGCGCTGGCAGCTCCACTGAGCCCACGCTCCCCAGCATCTGCCCTTTGAAGTACTGGGGGAGCTGGATGGGGGATTCCTGCAGATCATCGGCAGCTCTGTCCGTCACTTGGGCTGTGTCCATGCAGCGACAAAAAGGTCTGACAGTGGCTTGTGCTGGCACATCCATGCTAGTGCGACCTTGCCCCCATGCCACGAGCGATGGGGAGGAAACAGCAGTGGAGCTGGGTACGCACCAGTACCTGGAGCATGCGCCCCGCGGGGACCTGGGCTTATGGTGACTGATAAGGCACTAAGGTACCATGCAGGCAAGCATGGTACAATCCAGCCTTCATCTTGCTAACAGATGTGCTGGTGCCAGCTCCCACAGAGGCACCTGGCAGGTCGGAGGGAGGTGCTCGGTGAAGGAAAGGACAGAGCGCATCTGCCCTGCGGCCGGCGTCTCGCAGGACAGCAAACACTGAGCTCACCGAGACAGCTGTTGCCTTTGGCACGTCCCTCTCCCCGCTCCACTTGCTTTTCCACAAGCAGCAGACACGGAGTGTGGTTTTAACCCAGCGTCTCGTCTGCTGCCCATGTGTTGCCGCCCAGCTGAGCCCGCCGGGGCGGTCGGGCCCCCCATGCCCGGCTTTCCTGGCCTTGAAACCAGGGGAGGTGAGAGCCGTGCGGGAGCACCGCACCCAGGTGCTGGGAGGGGGCCACCCCCGGAGCCTCCCCCAGCATCTTCCCAGCACGCATCCCAGAGCCAAGGGGAAATACGCCCTCAGGGGCTGCACTCGGTTCCCAGCTGGACTCTGTTACAGCCCCGGTGTTTCCTTTTGGGCTTGTCAACATCCAGCTGCCGGTTCCTGGCTGAGAGAAGGGGAGGGTGGCATTGCCCCAGGGGCCATGTCCGAGCAGGGGGGGTGCTGGGTCAGACTGGGGCTGGGGCGCGAGGAACGAGGCTAACCCCATCCTTCTGCATCCTTCTCATCTGGTGCTAAGCTGTTTCTAGTTTTTCCCTTCCCTTTTTCTTATTTAACCTGGTATTTCCATGCTGTGCTGATAAGAGAGAGGAAGCCTGGGAGCGCTGGGTGGTTTGGTGGCTGGGGCTAGCTGCTGGGTGTCCGCATCTCCCCCCTCCACTGGCTGCTGCAGTACAGGCGCCAGGGACAGAGTGGCCCAGCAAAGCCCTCTTTCCAAAACCAACACCTTGGACCCCTGTCCATGCGTTGGGGGGATGTCAGAAACTAGAACTCGATCAGTTCATGGAAGTGTGATATGATGGTATGTCTTCTGGCACGGGCAGCTCACCGTTAAACCTGCAATAGCAGGTGGGAGATACAATGTGCTCTCAGGCTCACAATGTCCACCGTTAAACCTGCGATAGCAGGTGGGAGATACAATGTGCTCTCAGGCTCTGTGAACAGCTGATGCCCATCTGGAGTAACTGGTGTGAATGAAGTGGTTATAAAGCTACAGCAGCAGTGCTAGGAGCAGGACTGGTCTTCTCCCCAGACAAGAAAAGGATCTTCCTCTCTGCCTGCTCCAGTGATGGAAAGGATGAGATGTCTTCATGAGTTCATGGACCGTGCTAAGGGGAAAACCTCCAGGTCTCCCCGCCGCAGTGTTTTGTGTCTACCCGCCTCCCGAAGTGGTTCAGTAAATCAACAAGGCTCCCCTCTGTGCCTGCTGAAACCCCTCCAGCTGTCTCACACAGATGACTGTTGAGGTGATGAGGAGGGTTAATTGACTCTGACAAATATTTACCTGTTTCTCTGGGTTTACAGAAACCTCGCTCCAGCTTTGAAGTGGAGTTCAAAGCTCCAGCGATGCTGACATCTCGGGGGGAGCAAGCTCTCACCAGCAGGCAGAAACACTGCTCTACAAGGAGGGGAACTGCGTCCCCCGTCCTCCTCGGAGGGCACCTGGCACAGCGCTGGCACCTTCCATCATCTCACAGGGTCCTGCTCATCTCCCCACACTGGGGTAAGAACTGCTTTGCTAATTGTTTGGAGCCTACGTTACAGAAACAGCCCCAAGAAAGGCCTTTTTTCAGAAAAGTGGCAGAATATGCTTCTCATATATTTTTTTTTTTTCCCCTAACCTCTGAATGGTGTCAACAGAGATTGGGCCGAGTTGTACATCTGTGGTGGGATTGTATTTAAAAAAAATCTTGTTTGAACTGAACAAATAAACACTTGTGAAAAGGATCCTGTTTCTCTAAGTGAAGCTGGTAAATGCTCTGATTTAGTTAAAGCATTAGGATTTGGCTTTAATTTTATTTTTTACCAAACTTAAAGATTGGGGGGGAGGCGGGGGGAGTTGTTTATTCTCAGAACAGGTAGAGTGCAGGCAGCAGGAGCACAACCTTCATCACCTACCTCCTCCTCAGGCTGTCGGTGACACCCCCCTGTGCACTGTTGACCACCCTCCATATCTTCCTTCCACTTGGTAAGGCGCAGACTGGATCACTGTGTTTTGGGAGATGCTCTATTCCTGGCAGACTGGGACGTGCTTCCTCAGCGAAAGCTGAGAGCAGCCAGTCTGGTCCACTTCATGTCGGGGAAACCGGGCCAGACCATAATGGACCAGTAACGGTCCTGCCAAACTCTTGAGCCTGACAGTAAAATATCACGAGGTGCTTTGGAGAAGGTGCAGAAGCTCCCTGACAAATACTTCAGGCTTAATCTGCTGTTTGGGATCGTTTAATCCTAATGGCAGTTTTTCTTCTGTGCCTGGTGGGACCCCACAGGTACGCACAGCAAAGCAAGTGCTCCCAAACTCCTCCAGAAGCTAACGGAAAGAGTCCTGGCTGGGAAAAACGGGGATAAACCAGAGCCCAGGCACCAGTACAGCTCTGGGCTTCTCCTTGAGGCGAACTCACTTCTTTGCTGCCCTAATCCCAGGGATGGCTGACCTGGGCATTGCTCAGAGCTCGTCATGCTGACACGTCCCCTCACCTCGCAGTCTTTCTGCCCATCTTGTCTTTCAGATGCCACCTGTGGTTGATGACCACACTGATAAACTCCGTGGCCTTGGGCAACCTTGCTGCTTCTGAGGAAGGCTGAGATGTGGGGTAGCCCTGCAGTGAAAGAACGCGATGAGGCAAGCAGGAGGCATTCAGCTCACTGAACACAGCAAATACAGAGGTAAAAAAACTGAACAAACCATTTGCAAAAAAAAAAAAATCATTAATTTAAGCATCCAAATTAAGACTACGACAATCTTGAGTGCACTGGCTACTCAGCATAGACTTTGAACACCTTTTGTAACTATTATTTTACATCTACAGAGCATTTCAATAGTGATTATGGTCAGGGCAAATTCAGATCACATTTCCAGACAACGCTTTTGTAATTAGCCAAGCCAGTAAAGCACAGATTAAATATTATGTATGTATATCTTTTAGTTTTACATTCAATATTTGTAATTATGTATTTGACTGAAATAGCTACAACTCATGTTAGGTGGCTGGTTGTACCAGCTATCCAGTCAAGAAACCCGAACTATTAACTGTGGTCCCCGCAGCTAATCAACACAAAGTCACTTCCAAATTTTACACCTATGACTCTGATTCTTTCCTGCAAACATACGACCTAAAAATGCACCAGTAAAGTTTGAAAAGTTCATATTTCTGAATTTGAATGAATAAATAGAGACCATTTCCTTCCCATATTTGACCAGTTCCAATAAACAGTAGTTTCTTCCTTTTAAAAAATGCTATATATTTGTACAGCGGCTCAAGGGCCACCCAGCAAAAGGTTTCATGGAAATCGTTGTCGTGAGTTTTGCATGATGTTTACTCTGTGATTGATAATCATTATAGAAAGGGAATAAATGGAAACAACAAATAACACTTTTAGCACATGGCTAACAGAAGGGTTAATCGGACTGGGCAGGAGTTACTTCCCAGTGACCGTGCTGCTCGGAGAGCACTGCCCACTCAGCCTGCAGGGAAGAAACCTACCCAGCAGCTACCCCCAAAAGACAACACAGCGAGAATCAAATTAATTCAAAGACGCAGGTGTTGGGGGGAGAGGATTTTCTTTGGCAAACACAGAAGGCGTGCATTATATGCTGCGCAAAAAAAGGGGCATATTTCAGCAAGGAGCTGCCCACGCGGCCACCACAGCTGCTGGAGGAAGTCAGGTAATTATAGATAAACATGACTAATTAAGACCATTTCATGCCCAAGCGCATGTACACTGAATCACATGAATTATATATTTTTTTCATGTGTAATCTCATCCCCGCTTCATCTGCTAATGGGCTGTTTAACTTGTGTTGTAGGAAGAGTAACTATTTTACATCTTTGAACTCTGGTTATTTTTAAGCTCTTCAGATCATTATCGTATCGCTCTGCAACCTCACAATTATCTCTGAAAGAAATTTAGGAAGGAGGAGAACAGAACCTCTCCCGTATCCCACTCAGGGTACGGGGATACAGAGGTTAAGGGACTCGCCTATGGCTGGAGAGGGAGTTTGTCAGAGCCAGAAATTAAACCCAGCTCCTCGGAGTCCATGCTCATCACAAGACCATTCTCTCCTGTAAATTAAAACCTGTCATTAGTCTGCTCTGCTGGAAGCTGGCTGTGCGGAACAAGAAATGTAAATATTTTGTAGCAGTAGGTATTAATTTGTAGCATTAATAAAGCTTGCACTGCTGAAAACTGAATTGGTTCTTTATTATGCTTTGCCCTGTATCCCAAAATATTTTGATCTTTAGATAGAACCACCAAATATGCTGAAAATTCCCTGCAGCTCAGATCATACCCTTCCTATTCATTTAAGGAGAGTTGGAGGGGAAATGTGTGACCCGCAGAGGTTTTCATGCTGGGTCCAGCAATGGTTCAGTCTGTACGTATTCCCTGGGGTTAATTTCAACACCTTTTTTCCAAAATCTTGAGGTTTCAGGGCTGGGAAAGACCTTTCCCGTTTGTTTGGGCAGCCACACAGGTGGTGAGTTACCATCTTCTCCCTTCTGTCTCTCGACTCATCACCTCTGTTGTAAATAACACAGCGTCCGCTCACAGGAGTGAGACTCAAACTTGGTTCTGCCCGGACCGACAGCGAGACCCAGGCTCGTAGGAAGAGCATCCCTCCTCATCAGAGCTGGGCAGCAAAGATCTAGGCCAGTGTGAGGGGAAGGCTGCTCTGCCTCTGCTCCAGGCTGCGTTTCAAAGGCATCACCAACACAAGGGAACAAAGCACAATCTTTTTTTGTTGTTTGTTTGTTTTTTGTTAAGCTGACAGCGAATAGAGAAGGCTGCGGAGCTTAAAGCACTAAAGTTGGTGGACAGTGTCTCAGCAAAGGGCCAAAACTATCTTAAACTTCAAGCTTAAACTCCTATTAGGCAAAGAAAATACAGCACAAATTATGCTTATGTAGCACCTCTCATGCAAACATCCCAGGACGCTCCACGACCAAACTCAAACACAATCAATCATGGAGATGTGAGCAGCGCTCACCAAGGAACACAGAGAGCAGGGGAGGCTCGGTAAGAATGAGCGGCACGGCCACCGCGATCACCTGGCTTCCAAAGGGAAGGGCTGGGGGGCTGGCGAGGACCCCCCAAGCAGGCAATGATGGGTAAGCAGATGCCAGCGGGGTGTGGGAATCGCTGTGAGGCAGGAGGACAAGCCGGGAAGAAGGGAGGTCTCCCAGGTCTGAATGGCCATTAGTGGTGGAGTAACTTGGCCCCACCGAGTGTGGGGCCACAGGGTGGTGGCTCTGTCGGTCCCGCTGGGCAGCGTGCTCGGACGGGCACCCGCTGCCCGTGTCTCCTCCTGGTGCCCCTGGAGCACACCTCCCTGCGGTGTCGATTGGCCTGTGAGAACCCACCTTAGCCCAAACTCGGGTCAGAAAAGAACCGCTGCTTGTGTTTTGTAAAAAAAATTTGGGTAGCTTTTCTCTCCTTCTCCTCCAGGCATCCTTCCTTGGTTGCAACAGAGAGCAGTGGACCCAGAAATCTCACCGAAAAAGAAAGATTCCTATTTAGCACAGTCAGGAGACTCAGTTTGACTGTTCGAGCTGAGAATTCAGTTCAGACTTCTTGGTCCTGCTCCATAGCAAACCTCCAAACCTTTGCCAGTTTACTCTTCAGTGTCGGGAGGCTCCCTCGCTGGGGACACACAGCGGCTGAAGGGCTTTACCAAAGGGCTGAAGAATTAAACTCCAGTAACTCATTCTGCAAATGGCTTTAAGGCACAATCAACTTTTCAGTAACGATCTCGCCTTCTTCTAACAGGCAATGTTTCTGAGCACGTTTAGCAGGAAGAACTTGTGCATAGGGGTCTCATGACACTTAACGCGTGAGGCTGTGACACTGCTACAGCATATTCGGATAGAACATCGTTTTCTCAGCATCGAAGTGGCAGCAGATCACAGCGCAGCACCATGAGCCTGAGCAAAATGCCACTGTCTTGCAAGAAGGTCTGAATTGCTCCACAGCTAATTTTAAGCACCCAAATTAGGTGTAGAGTTGCCCTAGGCTCCTGGCAAGGGTTGCTAAGGTTGTCTTTCCACTGACTGTATACTGAGACTGGGGTGACTCTGTTTCCAGATGAGGATCCTCAGTTCCGCAGAAGGTATCCATGCCATAGTGTCACATCAGCAAGCCAGACTTCTTCGCGATCAAAGTGATTAACAGATGACTAACAGAATCACCAAAATGAGACAAATTAATTTTCTAAGCAGCTTAATTATTTAAAATATTTAACAACTCAGAGTGTCATTGTTCTTGCTCCAATGAATAGTGAAATACCTGATACAACATGAACTCTATGACCGGGAAAGGTTTCCCCCAAAGCTGCTGCAGCTCAGGAGTAAGGATGCTCTTCCCAGGCGTGTTGGATCTTACTTCAAATCTCTGCTCAGGTGGCTGGGATCTCCACACCGCCTGTCCAAATAAGTGCCCTAAGCTCCGGGAAGCTGGGTGTGCAGGGACAAGGCTTACCAACCATTCTTCAGTTCTGAAAGTGGTTCTACAGCCCCTGATGAATCTATCCCTGCGTACTTTAGAGGCAAAATGTCATTTCTCAGTGAAGGTGAAATGATTTGTTGGGGGCCTTGGTTCAAATTAAACCAGAAGAAAACAACCAAGCAAACAAACAATTTTTTTAATCAAATAGTAAATAGTCTGGAAGATTTCAGCTTGAATCAGGCAGTGATTTGGTGAGGTTAAGGAAAAAGGTACAAAGAAAGGGAAGGACGGCCACATCTGCTATACCTGACAACTTAATTCAGTTTAGTATGGTTTATACTTGTCACAGCTTGACCACGTGTCTGTGAGAGCTCTTTGGGAACCTCCTGCAGTCCCCCTAGAACAAACCTTATTCCCTGTTTATGAATAAAAGCTTTTTCTGCAGTTTTAAAAGACTTAAATTCTGCTTCTCTGATTCTTTACAGAGGAACGGCGATCGGCTCCTCAGAAGGACTATTGGCCTTGGCTGGTGCACATGGCAGCAAATACATGGCCCAAAAGTAGAGGTTTACTCTAAATCTGCAGGACACCTGGACCCAGTCGAGCTTTGCTCACTGCACTTGCAAGAATCCGCGATTTACAGAGATAATCCTCAGACATTTCAAGCTGGGCTGAAGATAGACACATTTCCAGCCCATGCCATCAACTCCATTCATCTGGAAGAGGTGCCAAGCTTATGAAATCCTCCTGCCGTGTGGCAGACACCACAGCATGCTTCATTAGCAACCAGCCGAGCAGCTCGCCACCTCCAGCTCGCAGGCACTGCAAACAGTCTGGAGATCAGAGACCCAAACCTGGGAAGCAAAGGAGGCGAGGTTTCTCAGAGGCAGAGGGGGGATTTAGGCAGACAATGCCGGACTCTGTAAAACTTGCTCCCAGCCCCTCTTGTCCTCGCTCGTTTGAGTGAACGCAGCTGTCTGTCTGTCCTAATTCAGGGGTACAGTGCTGTGGCTGGAAGTGCTAGACGTGGCCGTGGCAGTCTTATTAAAAACAACGTCTAAGAAATTGCCAAATGCCATTTACCCTGGATAACCTCCTTAGCTGAAACGCTCCGTATCTACCGGGGCTGCTTTGATGTGTCCTTCTGCTCTTTCAGCCCAGATGTTGTCATAGATTTGCTGACGATGACTGCAAACCGGCTTTGAAACGTGCTCTGGCAAGAAGTACTTTCCCACCCTGTCTCAGAGAGGGTCTGCTTTTTCCCCCCCCCCTCACATTTTTAGTACTGAGGCCATTGGGATGAATAAAGGCTCTTTGTTCCTTTAGCCGTTTCTCTGCTTGCTGATGCTTTTTTTTATGTTTTACAGACTAAGTAGAACCGACAGCGGCAGCAGTTCAGTAGATGAAATAGGTCTCAAATACCGCAGCGACGGCCAGTGCTTGGACCCCTTTCAGCTATAAACATGGACAGTGAAAAGCCGCGGGAGCCTTAAGAGCCCCAGAAATTCTTTCTCCCTCTCTCTTAAGCCCCAGGAAAAAAGTAAAAAACTTCTACCGAGTGAGGAAATTCTCAAATTTTCTCTTGAATATTGCAGTGAGACACTCCCTTTCAGAGGAGCCGGCACCTTACTGTGGAAGCAGTGGATGCTCATTTATAAGACGAGAGGAAACGGCCTCGAGTTGCGCCAGGGGAGGTTTAGATTGAGAATTAGGAAAAGTTTCTTCACCGAAAGGGTTGTCACGCACTGGAAGAGGCTGCCCGGGGAAGCGGCTGGGTCACCGTCCCTGGGGGTGTGTAAAAGACGTGTAGACGTGGCGCTCAGGGACATGGTCTAGCGGTGGACTTGGCAGCGCTGGGTTAACGGTTGGACTCCACGGTCTTAAAGGTCTTTTCCAACCCGAATGATTCCGCGATTCCGCGGTATAGCTGCCATGGGGGCCCATGGGCTCCTGGGGGTACCTCTCCTGGTGCCCTGGCCTGGAAGCAACCCGCCCCCCCGGTGACGGATGCGAAACGTAATCTCTGTTATTATTTGACAGGTGAGAGTGGGAAACTGCCGGTTC
>NW_008795560.1:528275-544066 GCF_000699145.1 Aptenodytes forsteri
ACAGGACCCCAGATGTCAGAACAGCTGGAGCTTCTTGCTCGGTTTTCATTGGGAGACGAAAAGAAGGAATGCTTTGTCCTCCTTTAGCTCCCGGATAATTCCTCGCATTTGAGTAAGCTGATAGTCGCTGAACTGATCTAAAAGCAAACTGAAGAAAATAAGCCTTTTACCGTCTTTTGTAAAAGCAGAGTTACTGCCGTCCTTTTCTAGTACTTAGGCAATGATTTCACTGGCTTAGTCACTCTTTAAAACTGCGTTTGAACGTTTTGAAGGGCACGAGGAAGGCGATGAGCTGGGCCAGTGCACGTGTGCTTTACCTGCTACGGATCAGAGAGTAAAAGTGAAATTGCTGGTTTCACCTGTGACTTGGGGAATTTTGTACTTTATTGATTCGAATTTGTCGTTTGGTGACGTGTGGGAGAGGAGCTGCTTTTAGTGTGATTGAAAAAAAGGATTGGCAGGAACACTTAGTGAAACCGATCTTACGGTAAAAACGTCTTACGGTTCAATTCACCCTTTTTAAATAGCGGAGGGTTGTCTGTACTGACAGTTCCTGAAGCAATTTTTTTTCCCCACAAATTACACGCCTGCTGGTTTGCTGGTAGCAATTACGTTAGCAGCCTTTTTTGCTTTTAACTGTCTCAATAAAATGAAGATTTTATTTTCAATTACTGTTCCATGGTAGCAGCTGTAGTTGCCACACAGATGCCACTTCTACTGTAAAACTAAGAGTAAAGGAGATATTCCTCAAAATCCTGGGCAAGGCCCTGGCAGTTTTTGATAGGTTCTTAACAAAGACACAGAACTCTAGTCCTACTTGGTTTTTGTCTTCAGTGCTGAGGTGATGATTAAATGATGACCGTGTGTGTCTAGCTATAGCTCAGCCACAGACCGGGATTCTGCTGTCTCTGTTCTTCAGACAAGATGTGGGTAGCGAGGGGGCTGCGCGGTTCCCCTCTCCCACCAGCTGATAGGACGCAAGCTGCATTGGAAGGTGCTAATAGGGAAAAGAAGATCGTAGGCTATGGTCTCCTTAGCTCGTTAGTAAATTCACTTGCACGTGCTCCTTTTTAAGATTTGAAAAGAGGACTAGTTATGCAATACTGTCTCCTGCTAAACAGGATATCGGCACATCATCAGCTGGTTTTCAAGATTTTTATAGGCATCACAGCAAAAACTTTCAAGGCAGAGTGTGAATTTAGAGATGGATGGCTTTGCGTATGCCAAAGGAAAGCTCTCATCAACTGGAGGGACAGCAAAGGAACAAACATGATGTGCTTCGTCATTTATTTTATAAGGTGATGACGGAGGAAAAGCTTCATGGGCTGATTAGGGAAAAGAGTCAGCCCTTCTGGCTGTCTGATTCAGTATTAAGAGGTTGAGGTTGTGAAGGGCTTTGAGAGCAAAGATAATTGAGATGGAGGAAGAAAGTCAGAGAAAAGGTTACTGTGGTCAGGGTGGCAAGCTAAAAATACGTTCTTTGCAGCTGCATTTTGAGTAGGGCAGAGTTGAGCGCGTTTGTAGGGTAAAAAGCGATTGCAAAACTGAACTGCAAGTCTGGTGCAAGTCTGAACGAGGGCTCTAGGTCCAAGGGAACGCTGCCTGGGAGACAGTTGAAGTACCTGGTTGAGGAAGTAGTCAGGTGTTGGGCCTGAGAGAAATAGTGGGGAGAGGGTTAAGATTTTAGCTTTGCTTTACTTTGAGGGGAGGGCACAGGTGTCCAATTTAGATGGTTCTGAACACTGACCTTGAAAACCTACTTCTTCAAGCACCACCACTTACCCCAGCTCCTGTGAAGTTTCACACATACATGTTTCTCTTTTGGCTTTTCTCTGGCAGATATTTTGTGAAGGTGGCTTGGGCATGGACATTCTGGCTTCTGCTGCCCTTCATCGCGGTCACCACCTACCAGTTTGCCGAGAGCAAGTTCCTCTATGGTCCCACGAAGAGCATTTTGATGGTGCTGCAGCGTCTCAGTGCACTGCTCGTGGGCACTGCCGTCTGGTATGTCTGCACCGGACTCTTCGTGTATATCGAGAATCTCACCGGCATGTGCTCTACTTCGGGTAAACTCAGCGAGCCTCACCGGCTGTATGCCACCAAGCAGGAGTGCCACCAGGACAACGGGATCTGGAATAGTTTTGATATCTCAGGGCACTGTTTTCTGCTCTCATACTGTGCTCTGATGATTGTGGAGGAAGTGGCTGTGCTGGAAGGCTTGTCCATAGACCAGAACTCTAAGCTGCACGTTGTGATCAACGGCCTGTTTGTTTCCTTGTGTTTTCTCACCATGATCTGGGTGTTCATGTTTCTCTGTACTGCCCTGTATTTCCATAACTTCAGTCAAAAGCTTCTCGGTGTGCTGATAGGTCTGTCAGCTTGGTACGGAACATACAGATTCTGGTACTTGAAACCCTTTTCTCCTGGACTACCTCTTCCAAATATACCTTTGAGTGCAAAGAAGTACAGTTACAGCAGATAAAATAAGTTTTAAAATTTTTGGATTTTGCTTTCAGTACTGGAGTAGTTGAATGTAGGAATGGTTACTGTATTTCCACTGTAAGGAGCAGGGTGATGGGCTGGAGGAAACCAAATCTGTACTGGCCGAGGGCTGGCAGGTGGTAATGAGCTTCTTCCTTGGGAGAAAAAAAAATTGGTATTGGAAGAGGTCTGCTCTTGTTTAGGAGCTGCTGACTGGCATTCTCAGCAAAGAAATCGGAAGTTGGATCTGTTTCTTTTACTAATAAGTGGAGGAGCAGATCCAAGGCTGACAAAGGTCTTTGCTCTTTAAGAGCTTGACTGATCTCAAATTAATTCTCCCTCTTTCTTTTTGATTTATTTATGTCAAAATACCGTGGATGATCCAAACATCATACTTCTTTTTTTTAATGCTCCTATTTGTATTGCCTTACGGGAAAGCTCTAATAACGGCAGTGCTGCTAAGTGTTGCAAAAATATCAATACTCGTTAAAGCAGTGCATAGCTCTGTTGTGAAACTAGAACATCTCATGTTATCAAGTGTTAAATACACTAACTTGCCACAAATGCACCACAAAGGTGCTGTCTGCACCTTCTGCAACAAAGAGAGTAAATCTGAGATGTGATGTCTTAAGCAGACTGTGACTTTAAATTCATGCCTGGCTTTGAAAAGGAAACTCTTGAAAAACAAGCCTTAACTTTCTCCTTAGGTGAAGTATCTGTATTATTATTTTGTCATTTTATTCTTGACAGAAAAAGAGACACTCCTTCCAATTTTGCTAAAAAGTCTAATATGTGAATTGGGGTTTTAATTTTTTTTAAATCTTACGAGTTGCACACTTTGCAACAATGACTACTTCGTGGTATGTTTCTTCTAGAAGAACAATGAAATTCTGGTGTTAGGAACAAGTTAGCTTAACCTGCTATTTCCCGAATACTCTGCTTGGTAATGAATGAAACACATTGTTTATCCTAAGAGCTGCAAAGCAGTGTGCTTGAAGCAATATTTATTCTTGCTTCTCCGGCAATATCAATAAGCTACTTAATTTTGATTGCACATAAAGCTGTGGCCACTTTTGATGTGGCTGGAAACCCACTGCTGAATAAAACACTACTATTATATGATGAATAGGTATGAGGTGGGATGGGTTTAATCATAATATCAATCAGACATTTAGCATGGTTTTTATCTTGAAAAGCTTTTTATTGTTTCATAAAGGCTTATTCATGATGCAATTGCACGGAATTTGTTTGACAGTTGTAGTGATGATCAAAAGGTGATCATCATCACCTTTTTGATGACGTCGGAAAGGTCTGTGGGCGAGGCTGTAGATAGTGTCTGCTAATCTGAGAGCGGACTTCGTCTGCCTGTAGCGTTTGACCCCAAGGTGATTTATTTTGCTGAATATAGGGTATGATGCACCGTAGTCTGATCTTGGCACATTTCTTTTTGCCATCTCAACAGCTCTCTTCCAGCAAGAGAGCGGTAGCATTTGCAATAAATACAGCAGTGTTAATTCCACACTTACGGTCTGCCTCTGAGGAGAGCTGAATGCATCTGAATTTCCACTAAGTTCCGTGGCAAGTGGGAGCAGTTGTGCGTCCTTAGAAAGTACAAATCCCCTCTCAGAAAGAAGCTGTTTCAGGAGGTTTTGTGTCTTCTGTCAGGCTCTTCCTTTTGTTTTTGCATTAAATTGCCTTTTAAGGTGACTCTCTGGAAAATTTGCACTGATTAACTCTTACTGGGTTTAACTAAATTTGTTTAAACAATGCAAATTCATTTGCAGACATTCTTTTGATGTAACGTAAGCCTGCTCCCAACAGGGTTTAAGCTAGACCGCAAGCCGCTTTCACCATGAAAAAGGATTATATACCCGGAAGGTTTTCTGATTAATTTCATTATATCTAAGTTTCTATTTTAGGTTATCTTTATGTAACTTTGCTATATATACAAAGCCTTGGAACAGGAAATGCTATTTATTTAAACCAACTGACTTGCTGAAATCATGTTCAGTTTCACAAATGTTTTGTGCAATCACTATATGGATATTTCTGTCCACTTCTAACCAGTGTCATATAAACTTTTTATTATGGAAATAATGTGGGATATGATTATTCTCAAAACTTTTATTTAAACAATGAAAGAAAAACACTTAAACTTCATCAGTGTTTGTGTCTCTGAGAGTCTGTTTCTCATGTCTGTAAAGATACTGCTGCTGCTCTTCGCTTCCCTGAATGATCCAGCCTCCCGGTATGTTTGTGACGACTGAGATGCATGATCAAACTGACTTTGATAATTCTGCAGTATTGGAGTGGGTTGATATAGCACAGGTTCTCAAAAGTACAGGGTATAAAAAGAAACAAAACAAAAAAAAGCCATGCCTGACAAAAGCAAGGTTCCTAATGTGTGCCTGTTACACCAGGCAGTTGATTTTGTAGGCATGGACAGTTGCTTACTGTAGCAAAGTGAAAGCCTAATCCATGGAAATGCATGGGAGAATTCCTGCGGGCTGTAACGCTGCTTACGAGTCTGGAAATCTTGGCGTACGTGTCTTTCTCAATACCCGGAGACCACGTGCCAGCTGTTGGCCTAGAAGGTTCCCTTGCGCTCCAGACCTTTTCTTTGCTCTTTGTGACTCTTTCGGAGTAAGTCTTTGCTTCCTCGCACCTTAACTGGAAACTAAAGGTTGCAAATTTTCTCTTCACATATTTGCCATCACCGTTCTCTGACTTCCTTCCCTCTCCCAAATACACTTTTATCATTAAAATAAAAATGCAGCCTCTCTACGACAGATTTGCAGCCAAAGAGGCACGGTGCTGTGAGTAGCTGGATTTGATGTCCTCTGCCAAAAGCACAAATCAGCTGTCAACAGGTGTTATTAATTTGTTTCAAGTTTTTTAAGAAAGTGTAACATTTTAAAGATAAATTTTCATATTTTGTAGTGAATTCCAAAAGACAGCAACTGTAATCACAAGAAACACTTGGTCTTCTTCCTTTTTTTTTTCTCTCCCTGCTTTTCTGCATTAAAGTACTCCTCTTGTTCCTGCAGAGCTGTCTTTCTGTGTCTGTAGAATTATCTAGGGAATTTTTGTCTCCACCATCTCACTAGCGTGTTACTTATTTCAACGTGTTTGCTGATTTTTCATTGCCTGTGTTTGTCTAGCCTATTTTGTGGGCTCTGTATGGCAGTACTTTCACAGGAGCAGCATTTGGCCTGGCTGAGGTGGTTCTTGGTCTTGGTGCCTTAAACGTTTTCCTCTGCTGGGGCTGGCAAGGAAGGGAGTCTCAGCTGCAGCACAGCGAGAAGATTAACTGGATTAGGGTTCATTTCACTCTTCACTTACCTGGGACTCTTTCAAATGTTTGAGTCACTGGAGGCAAGATCAGGCAAACAGGAAAGTTTAGATCTTTCGTAAGAGCCATCTGAACGGTTCAGACTTTTAAAGTTATCTGAACCCAGGGTTTGGTTCTTCCTCAAAGTCTTTGTTCAAAGCAAACCGCTTCACTGGTGCGAAATGGTATTCTTGGTTTCCCAGTTTATTTGTGTGTACTGAAACTTGGGTCATGGAGCGGCTGCAAAAAAGAATCCTGTTTTCTGTTTCGATGCATGGCAATCCGTGACAAAGCGAGAAACACCCAGTTATGCCCTATGGTGTGTTTTAATGGGAAAAACTGTAGGGGCTGCTGTGATACATTAAATGTTTTGGAAAATCGAGCTTTAGTTGTGAACACAAGTCTCTGGTCACTTTTCTTAGTGAAATAATACCTGTTTTTTTCACTGTAGCTTAAAGTAGATCCCTGCAGCTTCTCTGCGATTGACCTTTTCCAGCTCTTTGCCTTTGATCAGCCTGTGTTTATCTCTGTTTGCTCAGAAACCTGTTTCCTGGGATTATTTCTTTTCATAGCTTCATCTCGCTTCCTGGAGCGCAGATTAGTAATAAATGCTCTTTACCTCTGCTAGATGCATGCTCGCTCTCTGTTTTGTCTTCCCCTCTTTTAAGTATTTTGCCAAAGCTTAAGATGAAAGTAATTAATACTAGCAACAAAGGCTGTTGTGACTCTGAACTTATAATTAACTGTTGTTAAAAGGAGTTGGTCTGTCACTGTAATGGTGTTCACCTGGAAAAAAGCACATGCTTAATTTATTGAAGCAGGACTACGCCTGATGTGCTTGAACTCACGGAAGGAAAGAGAAGGTACCGTGACAGTGCCCCTTGGTGCATCGGTAGAGTTAGCTTTGTCCTTTTCTTGGGGAGCACGCACTGCGTTTCTGTAAGGAGTAGTTTCACCCAGGTGTTCAGTAGGAAATTGTTAATTCATTTGAATGTGGGAAGGGTACTTCAGCGCTTAAACAAAGTACACAATGGGAACATAGAGGTTACAAGTTGGGAAAGCAGAAATGGAAACGACTATCAGGATTGAGTGCAGTCCCTGAAATTTCGGGCAATTATGTAGCGATACTTAGTCTGAAAGATTATTTATTTTTAAACTACCCTCTGTCCAGCACAAAACACAGGCAATGCCACGTGCCTTGTAACAAGCTGAGTAACTTCTCCGTAAAGCTTTGGAGCTATAGCATGGCACAGAAAATAAGCAGTAGGTGAAGAGCTTTACCAGCCTTTCAGGAGAGTTGAGTATCAAGGGAAAGAAGTACTCAGAAAGACGCCCTTTCTCAATCGTGCTTTTCCTGACAATGTATCCAAGGTAGGAGATCTGCAGTTGTACTGTGTATCTCTAGTGGAGTAAGGCTGAAGAAAGGAAAGCGTGGAACAAAGGTAAGTACAAATGATGATTTTTTTTTTTTTTTTTTTTTTTTTCCCACCCTCTGAACCCTTTTAGGCTGAAGAAAGGAAAGCGTGGAACAAAGGTAAGTACAAATGATGATTTTTTTTTTATTTTTTTTTTGTCTCGCACCTCTGAAGCCTTTCTCCATGTCCAGTCTGGGTTAATTTTGCAGTTTTAGGTCATGTATTCCCTTGGTCATGCAATTTAATGCATTTAATCTGTGGGAAGCGTTGTTGATGTCGGAGCAATAAATGGGCATCTCCTCAAAGTACATGTCGGCTCTCTTCTGGAATCTCTTCCCTGAATCCTGTGCTGCCTCTGTGCTGCGGAGCCTTCCCTGTCTTGTGGGGACTGGGGAAAAGAGCAGTGCCGAGAGGTTACACGTGGTGTGACTGCATCGGTGACAGGCTTAACGTCATGGCTCAGGGCTGGAGAAAATTCAGCTAAAAAGGTTGTGGCTCAAAATAGTTGACTGTGATGGAAAAAGCCGTGCAAAATTAATTGAAAATAAAGATGATACTAAGCCCATTAAGCCCTCAAAGCCTGTTAGCCTTGTATCCAAATGTGTGGATTGTCACACCCAAACCCAGCAGGATTGTGCTGATTCGGAATGGCACTCGGGGTCTGCCCTCTGTGTTTTGCAGATGATGGAAGCGAGCACGGATTTAATATGTGCTTGATAGAGTGTCATTCTAGACCACAGCTCTTCCCAGCACTGTGCACTCTTGCTCCAGCTTTGCCATAGCCTGACCTGACTGGTTTGGGGTTTAGAATAAGAGCTATAGAAGTTTGAGGTTTTTTGAGATTTTTTTTTTCCTGAGATTTTTCCCCCCCCCCGGGTTGATTGTCCTGATTTGGAAGTTAAGAGAGAAAATTATGCCAGGGTGTTTCTTGTTTTATTTTGTTTTCTGGGGATTTTGTTGGTTTGTTTGGGTTTTGTTTCATTTTGCCTTTTTTTTTTTTTTTTTTTGCTTGTGGCCAAGAATCCTCCCTATTGCTGTTCCATAGTGGTTGGCTTCGAAGGCATGGAATGGAAAGAAATTGCTTTTAGTACGCAAAAATAGAAGAGTGTTCCAGGAGGCTCGCAGCAGAGTGACATGACCTTGTGATGTAAAGAGCATGTGCAAAACAACACTTAACTATGCAGAATACTTAGTTCTATGTCAAGAAGTGCCTGCAGCATTATAAAGCACCCTCAAACCTGGTTACACGCTGTTCTGATTGCAGAGTAGCTTTATTTGGATAACTCTTCTGGAGCTAAAAGGGATTTAGGTCGCGGGAGAGATGAGGTGCTGGTAGGAAAGGGCTGAGACAGGAGACGATGAAAGTAGGGGGTTGGACAGTGTTATTTTTAAAGAAAGGCTTCCTAAGTTGTCATTGTCTGTGCTGTTACAGTCTTGCCAAAAAGCTCTTATCTCCTTCATTTCTTAGCAGTTCTTTCTCAGAAGGTGGACATGGGAGGTGCTGTGTCCACTGATGCAGAGTTTCAAGACCCGTGGGCTCCTGACAACAGAAATGTCTCTGAAAATGGTCGTGTATCCCTGGCTGTCTGCAGCAGGAGAGTGAAATCAGGGGAGTCCGGGAGAGAGGAAAGGGGTAGGACGGTAGGGAGGGGTAAAGAAAAAAAGAGCTGGAAGCAGATCATTGTGCTGAGGAGAAAGACAAAAAAAGGAAGACAAAACCAGCGTGAGCTCCCGAGGAGTGGGTGGAGGTTGACGCTTTGCTCATTGATGCTCTTCAGCATCGAAGTCTCATGGAAATAGAAATAATCTGCTTTGGCAACGGCATCTGCCGTCTGCAGGTGGAGCCTTGGCC
Source organism: Aptenodytes forsteri (assembly GCF_000699145.1). Classification (NCBI taxonomy): domain Eukaryota; kingdom Metazoa; phylum Chordata; class Aves; order Sphenisciformes; family Spheniscidae; genus Aptenodytes; species Aptenodytes forsteri. The sequence continues at coordinate 537,355 of NW_008795560.1, forward strand.
TGCGGCACACAGGTCACTGCAGTCCGCAGCCTCTGCTTGCCTTCGCTGCAGCGATAGGCAGCTGTGTTCCAATAAAGCGATTGTTCATCTAAATTATTTATGGCATATGTGGTATTCTTTCTTTCACTGTGAGGCATTTAAAGCAGACTGTTTTCTCTCTGTTTAATCCTTCAGAGGAAAGCATGTAAAATGGAGAGTAAAAGACAGTGATAGTAAATGTGTCATTTGGAAATCAGCATGAGGGGAAAAAATAGGAAATTTGTTTTTTGTGAGTGCGCTTTATCTGAGAATATAAGTTCCAGTGTTTTGCTATTGCTTAAATCCTTAGATTCAGTATTAGAAACGGCTTGGTCTGAAACCTCTCTGATTTATCACTGAGGCCGTGCTCTAGGAAATCCTTTAGGGATATGAAATCTGTTCCTGTTCACAAAATACTTGTGCAGCTGTTTTCATTCCCATTCATACCTGTGGGTTTGAACTTTCATCCGGGCGCTGCCTGCTGAATGTGGGCTGGGGACTTTATTCTGTCCTACCAAGGCAAAAGTAGCTTTTCTACAGACTCGTGTAGTAAGAGGAGCTTTACTGATGGTGTGAAGAGATGTGAAATTACCCTCTTATCCTCTGCTATGCCACAGATAACTGCAGGTGTGGAGTTACTGTAGTTAGCTCTTAGGTTGTACATTGTTTCCTCGTTTCTTGGTTATTTAGTTTTTAATCCCACACTATCATATTTTATATTATCCCTGGCCATCTCAAAATACTGTTATCATATTATCCCATATTATTTTAATCCCATGTATCTCTCGGGAACCTGAGAGGTTTAGTTGCTGTCATCGTGGATCCAGTCTGGGTGCTTGGCTTTGATCTTGATGATGGCAGTGAATGCCACCAAATGCAACCTGATGTTAAATATTTTTACAAGCTTTAATGTTTTCTGTTTGCTGTTCTCAGGTGGGGAAGTCCGTCATTTACTTTCACAGCAGAAAGAAAGTTTCCCCTCGCTTGAAGGAGCGGCTCTTGCACCATCCCCCTTTCCTCCTTAGCCAGGATACTGAAATTGCAGTTGGGTGCTAAGGATGTGTTTTTCATTCAGAAACAGAGCAAGACTCGGCAATTAATTTCTGAGAGGGCCACGAGATGGTCACTACGTATTCTTTGGCAGCCCTTGATCTCAATTTCTTTGGCAACCCGTGACAGACAGGCTCTGTGGTGTGTTCCCTGCCCTCTGGCAAACTTGGCTTTGAAATCCTTTGTTCTGCGTGGAGAGGTCTTCTCCATCCCTTGACAAGCAAAGGAGAAGGCTGCCAGCTAGCTGCAAGACTGACACGTACATTTTCAATTTTCATAATTGAGTCTCTTGAGCAAAACGCGTAGGAGTAAAAAGATTTGAGAAGCTGTAGTTCTACAAATGTGACCATTGGGAGCCTATTAAACAGGAGGCTTGGGAGGGAGGAGGGAGTGACCGCTCCTTGCGTGCTGGGTACCCACAGCTCGCTCCGTGTCATGAAGCTCCATCTCAGAGGTGCTCGGAAGGGCTTGGACTTGACAAGTAGCCCCTGATTTTCTCCCCTCTGATAATTACAAGTTCAGCATTTCAGCACAGATACAGGCCCTGAGGTCCCTAAAAGCACATTTTCCTCTAAAACCCAGAGGTTTTGAAGACTGAAAATTTGCTTGGGTAAGTAAGTACATACAGGGTAAAGCTGAAGAAGGGCCCTAACTGGGGTCGGATCAGGTACACAGAAGTATTTGGTGCAAGATACAGCACAAGCCATTCCCTCCGTTGTCTAGTGCAGCCAAGCCAGTGCTTCAGCGATAGCAGTTTCCTACAGAATTGCTCAGCAGCAAATTGCAAGGTGTCCCAGAGCAGGCATTTGCTCCAAAGAGTCTCTCTGAGGTGCCTCACCTTCCAGCCTTACCCCTTGGGTGCTGCTGTCACCCCCCACCTTCCTGAGCGCAAAGTGTAAAGTCCTGGGGTAAGAAAACAGATTTTTTGCTATCATTTTCATATTTCTGTGTACAGAAAGCGCCTTGGGCAGCGAACATCGGGCCAGTGCCCGGCTTACGGCTGTGTAGTGCGGTGGTCTCCTCTTTTAAATGGAACTGGAGCAGAAAAAGTCTGATTAGGCTCAGATCAGCTAGAGCGAAAGCAACTTTTTATGATGACAGCCTGTAATCACCACAGGGCTGCTTATAGTAACTCGCTAATCTGGATTGATCAGGGTGGTGACATTCATCTCCCGGTTCGTTTCAGCGTGGTCTTGAACATCAATCCAGCCTCTGCCTGTCACAGTAATTTTCTTTTATCGCTCTCGCAGATTGCTTTTCCCTGGAGCCAAAGTCCTGGTATTTTTTCATTACCAGGCAGGGAAACAAGGCTCAGTGACAGGGAGTGGCACTGTCTTCACTGATTTTTGCTTTTTTTTTAAATTTCGTTCAAAACAAAGGCTTGCTAGTGAATAGTGCTAGCTGAGAACCTGTACAAAACTCATCACTACAGCATCTGGGGCCTCCCGGCAGCCCACGAAGCGACACGACTGACAGCTCTCACGTGTTGGTCCGAACTGACCCGCGCCTTGTTCCAGCTGCTGGCTCTGTCTGGCTTCCTTATAATAGTCGCATTATAACAGTGCACTCCAAAACAAAACAAACACCTATTTTCTCCAGTGTTTAGAGTTCTGATTTGCTCCATGATTTCAAATTCATTATTTGGTTTTTTTTAAAAAAAAAAAAAGGGAGCAAAGTAACCAGTAAATTCATTATTTGGTTTTTTTAAAAAAAAAAAAAAGGGAGCAAAGTAACCAGCAGCAGTCTTGCTAAGCAGCTTCCTTCTGCCTCATTCTCGGTCTGAAATCCTGGGAACCGAGCGAGGATTTGCTCTCGTTCTGTCTGGGTTTCCTGGCCTTGTACCCCCGTTGATATTCCTTTCTACACCCGACGTGTGCATTTCATCAGCCTTTGGAGATCACCAGGGAACGTGTGTGCAGGACAATGGACAAAGGTAAAAGGATGAAATCCCGGTAAGGGTTTCATGTCGGTGTATCGTTATAAATTCTTTTGGGGAGTTTAGTATCAGCTAATGGACCAGATGAACTATGGGTCATCATGTATGTTCTTACACCGTTCAGATTCAGCAAACGGGATGACCTCAGGGGACCCTCTTGTCTCCCTATTAAAAAAGAACCAAAATAACTATTTCTTCCGAAGTCATTGATACCATGAAGCAAATACGTAACTGTATTTGGGGGAACGTGTGTCGGTAATGCTTCACTCGGCAGCCTCGGCTGCAGTTGCCTGGTCTGCATGGGCAGGTGGTGGATTTGGGTTCTCACACGCCAATTTTAAGTGTGGCCTTAATCACTGGCGGTAACACGGATAACACAGCACCTTTGCAGCTACACAGGTCATTGTATTCCAGAGGTACGTCAGACACAATTGTGACAAGCACAGCATAAATTTGTGCGTTTTGCACTGATCGCTATGTGCTCATCCCTTGTAATTCCTGCTAAATATTCACAATTCCATGGCTGCCAGGTTGTATCAAGAACCAAAGCTCCTGGGAAATCCTGCTGCTTTCAAATACATAAAGCTAATTTTTGAGTTGGAGGCAAATGCAATTCATATTGCTTCAGCCACACTTGGCATACGTTCCCGAGCCTAGAGATGCAGCATGACTCGCTAGGGATCACCGGAGCGCTTGGAAAACCAGCCAGAGGAGGTCCTAGCAGGCTGAGCGTTTACAGAAATGAGTGCCTTGGAGGAGGAATACCTATTGTTTCCACGCGAGTTTTATACCAGTGCAGTACATGAGAAAAAGCACAAACCACCTGCACGTCCCTCTGCACGTGGGCATGCTTTGAAATAAGACTAGAAGGATGTTGAACACATTTAGAAGTGTGAAGCCGTTACTCCTCCCATATGGTTTATTGAGGATCGCAGTTTTCAAAGCATGAGTAGCAGTGAGGCCTGTTATTCTTTCCAACATGCAAAAGGCACAAGAAAGTCATCAATGTGATTCTGTGCAAAGTGTCTCTAAGAAAACACACAGCGAGGAAATGACAGAAAAGAGCCCCCGATGGAAGAGAAAGCCAAAGTGCCTTCAGGAAAGTGCTGAAAAGTTCTGAAAATGGTCGTACTTTTTCAGAGTCCAGATATGCTCAGTCGGTGAAAGACGCTTTGCAAACGCGTGAAGGAAAACTCAAGAGACAGAGCCAAAAGGCTTAAAACAATAATCTCCATCATGTGCCAAAATTCAGGATGGAAGGTCAAAATGATTTATCTCAGGAAAAAAGTGTGGCAGTTAAAGACAGACATTAAATTCTTTAAAAAAGAGCCCACCAAAACCAGACGTAGAAAGTGGATACGTTCTGAGAGCAGCTCAATAAAAAATATTCCTTTTAATGAAAATAATTTAAAAAATGGATACTTGAAGAACGCAAATCCACCTTGACTGTGACCAGCGACTGCACCCTGCTCCCAGGAAAGCCTCCGAGCACGACAACGCAACGCCTTCTAGAAGAAGAAAGTCCCCACTACCCGCATGTGTGAAATGTGGCCAGTGAACAATTTGGAAACACAAATGTACAGGACCGAGTATCCGAGTCCCATTAGTTAATGCGGGCATCGGGAAACTTCCCGGGGTTCCCGTCTCTCCCACTGGAGCCAGCCGGTGCCGGAGGCGGCGGCGCTTCCCGGTGGGCACGGCTGAGCCCGTGAACCCCTGAGCCTCTTGCTGGAGTTGAATACTTAAACCTAAAAAAGGCATTTACAAGTTGATGCTTTGTTGTTGTTGTCTTATTTCCTTGCAGTATACGTTTCTACTTCTAGACTATGGAATGTTACATTAAACAATATAATTATTCATTACCTTGCTTCAAATTTCATTACAGCTACTGAGGCTTCATCATAATTTCACACAGCACAGAGACACCAAACTAAACACCAAGCAGCCAGCACTAGATGTATTTTTTCTTTAAGTACCAATAAGCAAAATATCCCATTCCCCCCAGAGATCCCATCAGGAAGGAGGCTCCGAAGAAGGAGGGAGGTTTCCGCTTGACCAGCCTGAAGGCATTGGGTACCACTGCGGAGAGGAGCGTGGTATGTATATCTCCCAAAACTTTCCTGAAGGCGAAGCGTTTTTGTATCCTGTCAAAGAAGGACTGTAGGTTAGGTCTGCTGCCATCTTCCCAGTATTTCTTAGAGAGTCCCAGAAACTTGAGGCGGTGCAGGGTAGCTCCTAACAAGACATCGGCCAAAGTAAAGACGCATCCGCAGAGCCAAAGTTCACACTTCTGCCCTGAAGAGAGAAGCGACAGAGCAGGTAGGGTAAGAAGAAACCTTTGGGTGGGCACGTAAAGGCTTGCTCAAAAGATCCACAAAGGCAGGAGCGTTTGCATTAGACCTGGGGTGTTTTTTCTCAGCTCTCCGATATCCCAAGAGTTCAGACCCCATCTACCAGGCTACGAGATGGAGGATATGTGGGGCCAAAGCTGGGAATACGAGATGATCATTTATAGCCCGCATGAAGATACAAATCGCTGTCTGCAAAGTGGCTCTGTTGCCTCTCTCCCAAGTCAAGAGCAGCAGGAGATGGCATCCTCCCGTACCCAGGAGGTCCCTGGAAAAGGGCCCTTGGCCCCCCTTGGAGGAAGATGCAGTGCAGTGACCCCTTCTGCTATGTTAGTGCTCGGGGAGAGCCGCAGCATTTGTCCTTGGCCGTACCGGGAGCTGTTTCGGGAGTGTCATGTTAACTTGTCCTATTTTAGGGATATAAGAAATCCTCAGGAATCACAAACGTTTGCTGGCTGAGCCTGGCTGCTCTCCCTGTGAGAGCAGAGACCTCCCTCCCAGGGAGGTCCTGCCTCTGTCCCCTCTCCTGCAGCAGGGACCCAGCTCTGAGACACCAAAACTGGTAGCACATCTGTGCTGAGCGCCAGGTTTTTGGGGGAGGTGGAGCCAGGTGCGAATGCTGGGCATGAGGAGAGGCACCAAAGCATTGACAGCCCCTGATAAGGGGTGACCCTGGAAATAACCTCACCAGAGGGATGTCCAGGAATAAACCAAGCTGCTGTTAGGCTGGAAGAAGCGGGCTCAGGCCAGGACAGCGTTAAACACCCCCCCGATGCCCTTTCAATGCTAAGGAGCAGGGCTGGGATGGAGCTAAGGCAGATGAAGGGAGCTGCAGGGAAGGAAGAACAGCAGCAGGGGCACAAAACCTGGCCCCATCCAGCCTTAGCCCCCAGTATTCCACCAAATCCTTAATTTTGGGGCTCTTCCACTGTCCTGTGGCTGTTATATCTGGGAGGGAGGGAGCGGCACCTTTATTGCACCCCTGGTGCTGCCGGGCTGCCTGCAGGGCCAGGCCAGGGGAATTACTGGTAATTAGCAGCCCTTATTTGTAGCCTCTTAGCAGCCTGCCTAATCCTGCTAGAGGCTCAGCCCAAGTGGACAGATTGCCTGTGCCTAATTAGTCAATAAATGTTTTCAATGACTAATGAATTGTGGGGATGCTGCAGCCGGAGCCTCCTGGGTGCTGTGGGGACCCTGAGGATGCTCCAGCTCAGAGGTAAGGGAAGCGGGGCTGAGGTGTCTGTCTCGCTCCCAGGCACTGCTGTGGGCGAAGAAGAAAGCACACGTGAGGATGCCGACTTCGGGAGAGAGCCGTGATCTGGCCCTACCCTCCCCCCCCCCCGCCCCCGGCTCTCCCCCC
>NW_008795560.1:544268-554062 GCF_000699145.1 Aptenodytes forsteri
CTGCTGAGGTTTGGACCCGACTGTGGGGTGCCCTGGGGCAGAAGCACGGGCAAGGACAACTCGTCCCCTTTGCATCCGCAGTGGCCCCGGCTCGGATCATCCTGTCCCAGCCGAGCAGGATGCCTGTGGCAGGGGGTCACCCTGTGCTCCTGCAGCATCTCCCACCCTCCTCCTGCCTGCCCTGCCCGCATCACTGCACGTCGGGCCGGCAGCCGGGGCTGCGTGGGAGGAGAGCTGCTGCACTGCGGCTCCTGAGAAGTTGCCAAAGGGCTGGTGCTTGTGCCCGCTGCTGAGATCCTGACCTGGCCGTGGGCATGGCGGGGGGAGTTTGGGGGCCCAGAGCAGAGGGCAGGAGCAGCACACGAGGACCAAAGGCAGTGGAGCGCCTGCGTGCCGGCGGCAGCAGCAGCCACCCCTCTGCTCCAGGCACCCGGGATGTCCTCCGAGGGCACCTCATTAGGCTGAATTCTGCTGAGCTATCTCAGCTTTTGGATCAGTTAATGAGGGTGTTCACTGGAGGCAATTAGGGCAATGCAGGGTGCCACTGTGAATGCATCAGGGCTCTCAGCAAATCTCCAACCCGGTGCCTTGCAGGGCCTGACCTTGGCACCTCCGAGGGCCTTTCGGTGCAGCCCTGAGCCTGACGCATGGCTCCCCGTGGCCGAGGCCGGCCCAGAGGGCAGGGGCAGCTGTAGGGCCGTCCCCTGATTAACTGCGTCTGGGCTCTGCTCCGGACCTGGCACCGTGGCACTGGCAGCCGCCAGCCCTCCCAGGGCTGGGGTTTCGAGCCCTGCTGGCAGCGGGGACGAGAGGATGACGGTGTCATCCTGGGGTGACAGCGGGACAAGTGATGCCCAGCTGTGCCCACGCATCCCTGTCTGCCACGGCACCAGGGCGGCTCTCGGCAGGCACCCAGCAGCATGTATTTCATGTCGGGGATGGCTGGTGTCATTCTCTCCCACCTGCTGGCGTTTGACGCAGGTCCTGTAAAGGTTCCCACCCCTCCAGGGCCCCTCAAATTCCCATTGGGTTTCCCTGCCCGCACTCCGCTGGGATGTGCCACAGCCCCATGGCCGGGGGGGCTTGGCTGCAGGACACGACCCCAGCCCTGCACTTTCAGCAGTCTGCGCTCCTCATGGTACAAGAGCCTGGGGCCAGCCTGCTCCTTCCTGAATCAGCCAGGACATCACTCACCAGTGGCCCTTCGCTGGAGGGGATCTGCCACCACCCTGTGATGACTTTGGAGCTCCCACAGAGCAGCTGTGAGGACAGGGGTCCCGCTGCCCCTGTGGCAAGGGGTGCGGGGGCTCCCCGGAGCAGGGGTGGTTTGCTGGAGGTTAGTAAGACCACGGCTGCAATGGCATCAGTGCACCCAAAAACAGGAGAACCCAGCAGCAGCGCCGGCCCCACTGGTGGTTGCCCCATGGGGGACGTTCATCAGGTGCAAAGCCATCAGCCATTCCTGGTGTTGCACCTCGGCCTCGTGCGGAAAAACACTCCATAAATGCAGCCCAGCGCCTACCTTGGTACTCCAGTTTCCTCTTCTCCAGCTCGGCCTCGATCTGGTCTAGCACCATCCCCAGTTCGCCAAGGATCTTCTTCAAGTAGTTCACGTTGTCATGCTCCAGGATCTTGGCCTGGGTGGAGAGTGGAGTTAGTTAGGATGAAGGGTGGATGGATGGATGGACACACATCCTTGCAACCGTGCAGGGACATAAGGCACCGGGTGCCCACGGAGGGTCCATGGGTCATGTCCCCGCACCACCGAAGAGATGTGTGTGGCTTTGACCCACTTACCATGAGCTTCTTCTGCTTGGAGAGGTAGGGCTCTGATAGCTGCGGCTCCTCTTCATGGTCCAGTTTCATCAGCTCCGTGCTGGCGTTAGCTAAATGTCCTGGGGGGAGACAGAGAGAGGGGCTGGGGGGGCTGTGTTTGGCAGGGGTAGGGGTGAACTTGTGTCTGGTAGCAAAGCACCTCGTCCTGCATGTCAAATAGTTTTGTGGCACCAAGAAAAACACCCCAGAGAGAGCTAAAATGGGCCAAATTCATGGCTTGCTGCTGCCGTGCTGCCATACAGGCGGGTAGCTGGGGCATCGCACACCCTCCTGAGAGCACACGGCTTCTTCAGCCCTCCCATCCACTCACGGCAGGGCAGCGCTAGCTGTGGGGTACGGCAGATCCCCCTCCCTGGCCGTGGTGAGTCCCAGCTCTGTGGGTTTCGGGGGTTCCCCATAGTCCTGCAGCTCCATCCCCAGCACGTTGACCCTTTGGGATGGGGATGTCCGTGGGGTTTGGGGGGGGGGGGGGGGTTGTGTGTGCGGGGGGGGGGGGGTTCAGCTCTTCATTTCCTCTGCTGGATTCATATTAGAGCTGCTAGCAGATCTTCGTCTCTCTCTGTCTCTTACTGTTTTAAGAACATCCCTGAGCTTCCCCATAGCCTGGTTCCTGCAGCTCCATCCCCAGCAGGTTGACCCTTTGGGATGTCCAAGCCAGCTGCCCACGTGTGGGTGTGCGTGCAGAGCAGCGCGGCAGGGAGCGGCACGGGAGGGGATGCTCCCTCCTGAATGAAGCTCTCCCGCACCAGCTCGGTGTCCGGGGATGCAACTAGGTAGCGTGGAGCCCATAGCGAGCATGGGACAGAGATGCCCACCTTCCTCCCTCCCAGGGCACGAGGAGGATGTGAAGGGCTTTGTGCAAGGGAGCTAATGGAGGGAAAGGAGCAGAGTAAATGGAAGAAGAGAATATGAGATGCAGAGTAACACCTTAGGGATGACATAAATTACCCAAAGCTGGGCTAATCTCTTCTTGCCAGGGACCATCTGTCTCTCCCTCCTTGTTCCCTCCAACACGGGCTTGGCTCTGCCGACATGCGGGTGCAGGGGGTGCCAGGGCTGGCTGGGGTGGCAGCCAGCAGCAGGCTGTACGCTGCCACAAAATGGTGAAACTCCCTGTTTTGCACCACGAGCCTTGAAGCTCATGCTCGCTAAGGCTCCCAGCCAGCTCTCCTGGGGCTGTAACTCGGATGGAAGCCTGGATATCACCATGGTTTCGTTCCCTGTTCCCCTTGGGAGACCCTGGCCCTCAGTTCACCCTCTGCTTGGGATACAAATCCAACTACATGGATTTGCCTCGGCACCCACTGCAACAGGGCAGCCGAGCCATCGCCTGGGCATAGGGGATGTACTGGGGAGGAAGGGCACCACCGGCACTGGGACATCTCACGGACCTGCCCACAGCCCCTCCGTTGCAATGGCTTGGGAAAAATGCCACCAGCGAGAAGGTTTGGACGGGGAGATATTTTTAAGGACCTCGGAAGACTGCTGGGGAGGCGATGTGAGGCAGATGGGGTCTGAAGCCAACACAGCAGCACCCTTTGGGGAGCGGATCAGCTCTGCACCCTGCATGTGCCCAAGGTCTGGGGGTGGAGGTGATGCTTGGTGACGTAGGGAAAGCCACCTGTGCAGGGTGCCAGCAGAGGCAGGGCAGACCATGAGATACACCTCAGGAACAGTCTATTTCTCTTTGTGCGCGAGTGCATCCCATTTCAGAGGGACCATCCGTGACCCAGACAGCTGAAGGGACTGGGGGGAACAGTGTTTGCTACGGGCGCTGTTTGGGTCCAGAGCCTAAAGGAGGGGAGAGACCTGGAGCACGCCGGTTCCCTCCTAACAAGGTCACTTTTCTGGCGAGGGACTCTCTCCAGGAGCGGTCCTTGCCATTGAGTTATATTAAGCATCATCAAGGTTTCATGAGCGCTTGAAGGTCAGGTACACAGTCTTATGCCGATTCATCCACTGTCTGCAACTCAATCTGGCTGTACTCTCCCACCTTTGCCCTTAGAGCTATTGGAGAGAGAGGGGATGTGTGAGAGAGGGAGCAAATTCATGTGACCTAGAAAGAGATGGGCGAGAAACGTGCGTAGCCCATGGGAGCCAAGACACCCCTGGGGTTAGGAAGCTTCTACAGCGTGCCTGCAGCTCCCAAATTAGCTGTGCTTTGCCATTTCCCAGCTCTGTCCCTGCCCGTGTTGGTGGAAAGGGGAGACAAGCAAGAGCAGGGTGTCTGGCTGGGCTGCGGAGCCAAACCAAGCCTAAAGGAAGGGCTGGGGTAGCCGTCCCGCTGGCCCTGGGCAGCCCCACTGGAGAGGCGACTTACTGCGAATCTCAGCGGTCGCGTACTTTGGGATCATGGAGTCGGTGGTGAGCTCCGGGTGCAGGATGCAGCCGTGCGTGTAGGCGTCCATGGGGAGCGAGTCCAGCAGCTCCCGGTACTGCAGCACCCGCGAGTGCAGCAGGCTGCCCGGCTCAGGGATCAGCTGGGTGACATTTTCTGCGAGGGCAAAGGGAAAGGTGTTAGCAGGGACACTCATTAGTGGCTCGTTAGCCTGCGGGGAACACCAGTGTGCAGTCCTGGCTTGAGCTACCTCTGAGCAGGGCTGGCTGTGGCGGCGCATTAACTCAAAACTGTACCCCACGCTGGGCTCTGCCCTCTCCCCGCTGCCCGTCCCGGCCAGGAGCACTTCCAGCCCGTGCCCAGAGGTGGGCAAATGTGCAGGACCACAGGGATGTGTACGTGTGTCGTTACCCAGCCCCGCAGCCCCCGCGCCCGCAGGAGCTCAGCATAGCAAGCCCTTCGCCTCTGCAGCCCCTGAATTTGTACACTGTGGTTTCACATCCCTCAGAAGGGGAACAAAATCTTCCCATTCTGCAGAAAAGAGCTAAAACACAGGGATTTGGGTTTGGGATCTCCTGAATTACGCACTTGTTTCACCACTAGCAATGAGGCATCTAATTCTCTTGGGCTTCCTTGAAAATCCCATTCAAAATGTGTAATCAGGGAGCTGACGACTGAAGAAGGAGCCCAGCACATCTTCCCTCCACACTCAGCTGGTGCCTCAGCTACAGGAGCATCCCTCACCCCGGCTCTGCTCCTCGCCTTGTTGGGTTTTATTCATCTTTTGTGGATGGCAGTTTGTATCCTGCTCTTTTTATTACACTTTCAGCTCAAAATAACACAGCAAATGACACCACAAGGAGCGAAATGTTGCTCTTGTCTCCCCCAAGAATATCGGGTCTATTTTTTATGGGTTCATAAATGTTTATGGCATTTGCAGTTAGCTGTTAATAGGTAGTGAGTAAATTTACCACCGGGACTTGGTACACCCAGGTGCCCGCATGCTGTCTGCAGTGCAGGGCTCACTGCACACCGGCGTCTCGGGCCGAGTTAAGGTACATCGGCAGAAGGGCTTCGGCAGAAGTGGCCAACACGGCTCCGTAAATAAGAGCCTGAAATGGCAGTTCTGCCCAGCCCCACTGCCGGCGGCAGGAGGAAGGCTGCGGGCACAGCCTGGTGATGCCCGCCCAGCGGAGATGCGCAGCTCGCCCTGCCCTAGGCCAGGCAGCGTCGTGCCGGCCGGCACCTGCAGCCGGACAGGAGCCAGGGAAGTTTTGGCAGTTTCTGTATCGCAAACCTCCTAGCAGCTCTGATTCGGGGCTGTCTCTGCCGGTAGGCTCCGTAAAGTTGTTCTGACCGATGGGCATCAGCGTTACTGTCCCCTGAGCGAGGGGGGGTTTTGGTGGCTCCTCCCCGCCCGCAGGGCGCCCCCTGCCAAGTGGGGATTTTCCATCCGAGAAAAGTGACTGGCTGAATGAAATAATAATAACCAACCTAAAGCCTGCGTGCTCCTTCCACAGGGCTCCCGGCCAGCACCCGACGCGCTGGTGCTGAGGGCTCCTCCCTGCCCGCAGGCTGCCCGCTGCCTGCGCTGCCTGGACTCCAGCTCTCCAAGTGGGGATTTTCCATCCGAGAAAAGTGACTGGCTGAATGAAATAATAATAACCAACCTAAAGCCTGCGTGCTCCTTCCACAGGGCTCCCGGCCAGCACCCGACGGGCTGGTGCTGAGGCTGGAAACCAGCACATCCAGAGCGACTGCCCCATCCGGCAGCGAGACAGAGTGACCACAATGAAATAGTGGTGTGCTGGCCACCGGCCCGTGTCCTTCAGCACATCCCAGGGAGGTTTTTCAGTGGGACGGCGCTCGTTCTGCCTTTGCATGCCACGGCGGACCTGCACGTATGGGCTGCTGTTGCATATAGCCAGCAAGTGATGGGCTGTGCAAAGGTGGGATGGGGGGAGGCTCAGAAGGATAGGGCTGGGGGCTGCAGCCCTTGGAGGAGCCCCTCGCCCAGGCTCTGAGAGACGTTACCACCAGCCAACCCATCAGTGGTTTCTTGGCACCGTTGGGCCGTGCCGTAGCGAGAAGCCCCCTCAAAGGTGGCTTATAGGCACTATTCACTGCTTTTTTGGGGAAAGAAAACCATTGCTTGTCACACCGCCCCTTACTGATAGCTGACCCTCAGGGTGCGTGTAAGCAGCTGAAAAAGGTCATGCTCCCAGCCCAGGGGAAAATAAAACTCAGTGAACACACCTTCTTATCAAGGCATTTTCAAGCTCTGCACGTTTCTGCCAGGTGGGTGATTGCCCCTTGGACCAACGCCACGGCACCCTGGAAACACTTTTGCCAGCTAGCATTGGTGGGTGATGGCTGGGGGCAGGCACACAGCAGGGAGCGATGCTCCGGGCCCTCCTTCCTCTGCCCCAGAGCTTCCCTCTCCATTTCTTAGTGAAAAGGTAAGAAATTGCACCTGGCTGGAAAATCTCAACGACAGGAGTTTCCCAGCGCACGGGCAGCGCTGTGTCACCCTCCCGCTGGGGACAGCCTGTTGTCACATATGCCGGACCACCTGCCCTTCGCAGAGACCGGGCGAAGCAGCCCCATAGATCGACGCTCCCCACTGTCCCTCGGCCCCGGGGCTGCGCCGGGCTGGAAAGAAGCTGCCATTCCTCAGGACCCGCTGCCGGCGCAGGCTCCTCCTGACCGATCCCGTCCCCGCTGCCCTGCCGGCAAGCGAGCATCGTGCCTCTGCCGAGCAGCACCACCGCAGCGGGGCTGGGAGAGGACAGCAGCTGAGCTGGCAAGACGCCCTTGCTTCGGGAGCTATTTTGAGATGTTTTTGATGTCTCTGTTGCAAGGGGGATGGATGCTGGGGAGAATGTCGTGATGGCACAGCCTGAGCTCCCTGCTCAGCTTTGAAGCCTCCCCAGCGGAGCATCCCAGCCTGACAGCCCGCAGGTTTGGGGAAATGAGGGCGAAGGGACGTGAGATGCCAGGGAGAGGCTGCTTGCCGCAGCGGCCATACAAACAGCCACCTTTGAGCGCCATCTCAGCATCCCAGTGCACCAGGCTCAGCCGGCTGCTGACTGCAGCCTGCCCCGGGGGGAACACAAGCTTACCTCTCCCGGCTGTCCCTTCCTCTGAGTTTGTGTCACATCATCCTCCCATGGTCCCCAGCACCGCTGGCTTTCTTTGACTTTAAAGAGGCAGTTTTCTCTGAGGCAGAGTGGTACAGGGGATGGCAGGGTCCCCTGCCCATGGCCGGTGGCACAGGGCTCATCGAGGAAGGGGAGAGGGGCAGCAGCACCCGGCTCAAACCCACCTTCTCTCAGCGGGGAGTTACTGGGGTTGTTACACCGTTACCTGAGGCCAAAGTACAAAGGTGGCCAAACCCAGAAGTATTTCCACAGGCCGTGCCCCAGCTGTGGCTCTGGTGAAATGCCACCACACACCACAGGGACAGGGGGAAACAGTCTGGTTCGGGAGCGTGGCCTCCAAGGCAGAAAAAGAGGGGACCCAGATACTCCCCCCCAACCGAGAGCCCCCCAGCAGCACTTCCAAGGGACATTTGGGCATTTCTGCTGGAAATCCTTCATTTTCATGGGAAAATGTAAAAGTTTGGGGAGCGCTGGTGGCTTGCTGCTCTTCTGGGGTAATGCTGCAACTTTAAAGGACAAAGTGGGTGCATTTGTCAAACAGCATCTGGATTAGACCCAAGTTTCCCCCAAGACACAGCCCACCCCACCCTTACCTCCCGTGAAGTTCTTCTCCATGTAGTCGATGATCTGGTTGTAATCGCTGATGATGTTGTCCCTGTGGATGATGACGGGCACCTCCTCCCCCAGGTTGAGCCGCATGAACCAGGGCTCCTTGTGCTCCATCAGGGGCATGCTGACGTCCCGCTCCTCGCAGGGCAGCCCCTTCTCTGCGATGACCAGCCGCACCTGGGGCAAGACACCGGGGAGAAAGGGCTCAGCCCCAGGCACTGAGCCAGCCCTGAGAGCCCTCGAAGCACCCCGAGAGCCCCACAGCCACCCCATCACACCTCCCTGCCCCTCCCCTACCACTTAAGCACAGCTATGTGCCGGGACACACCACATCCTGCAAGAAGCCAAGCAGCTCTTGGCATGGGGCAGCTGCAAAAACCAGGCAGCCAAGCGAGGATTTCCCTTCCCGGCAAATGGGGAAGACCCAAACCCATCCTCACTTTGCGGGATCACGGACCATCCTCCCTCTGGTGACTGGTGGCCCATGCGACAGGCGGAGGGGCTCGGGGGCTGAGAACCCATCCCTCAGCAGCGGGCGGAGGGATGCAGCAGCTCCCCAGCTGGGGAGGATCAGCGATGCTGCTGTGGGTCCCAACATAGCCCAGCACATACCCGAGGAGGAAGCAGAGGCTGCAGCAATGCTATGCTTTGCACCCAGTGGGTGCTACTACCCAGCTGAAGGAGGCCTGGATGCTAACTCAGGTATGTCGCGCTCTCAGGGGTGGGCTCTGGCTTTACCAGGCACATTTTGGGCAGGGAGAGGCTCCATTTTGTGGAGAGTTTCAAGCAGCCCCTGTGACCCCGCACAGTATCCCTCCTCCTCCACGCTGCCACCAGCCCGAGGGCATTGCCCACTGCCTTCACACCCTTTGTGCCAAACCTGCTGCCTTCCCCTTCCCCTGCCGCTGCCCTGCTCCAGCCCCAGCCCATCGAGCAGCACTGCTGGGGTGGCACCCACCCGTCTCGCGGGTGGGAAAGCAGAGGGGCAGGAGGAGGCAGGAGTGGGGCTGGATGCGGGGCACCGTCCCCATCCCCATCGCCCACAGACAGCTCTCAGGGCTGATCCTGCTGCTTTGCTCTGTGCTTGAGATGGTGTTGGATATGTGCTCAGGGATGGCGTTTTAGGCTTCTGGGTTATAAAAACCTGATCGTCATGAACTAAGTATGTCAAACAGGCAAAAAAAACCCCTCGGGGGGTGTGAGACAGCCACAATTTACAGAACCACGGAATGAGGGAAAAGCGCTTGTTTTCTTCCAACTAGCAGCAGCTAAAAATACAACTTAACAAATATAAGCATTTCTATGAGTACTTCAGAATTCCTGGGGAATTACTCATTAATTATTTACAGGGCTGACAAATCTTTTTTTTCTTTTAAAGTCAAACAAGGAAAAGCCTGGGTCCCTCAACTGCAACTTGCTCTTGGCCTTTTCCTCCCAGCTGATGGATAAACCCCAGCCAGGACCACCCGGGGCATCCGGCCCCAAGCCCCCCATGCTTCCCCGGTTTGCTATCAAGAGCCGAGGCCGAAGGCCTGGCAGGAGGCAGCTGCCGGGCATGAGGCAGCGCAGGCAGGAGGGCTCAGCTCCTGGGGTAACCCCAGTGTCTGCAGGCAAGGGGAGACCCTGCCAGCACCCCAAGCAGGGGTCCCAGCCAGGGGTGATGAAACATGCCCAGACCCCCAGCCGGTCCCCTCAGTGCCGGCACGGCTGCGATGAGGCATCTCGTGTAAAAACCCAACACTGGCTGTAAAACTCCAAAAACCCCTTTGCGGGCAGGGCCAGATCCTGGTGGGGGCTCAGGATCCCTCCCACAAACAGCCCCAGCCCCCTGGAGGGTGGTTCGGAGTGGC
>NW_008795560.1:554705-565477 GCF_000699145.1 Aptenodytes forsteri
CAGCCCCCCAAGCGGGGGTCCCAGCCAGGGGTGATGAAACATGCCCAGCCCCCCAGCCGGTCCCCTCAGTGCCGGCACGGCTGCGATGAGGCATCTCGTGTAAAAACCCAACACTGGCTGTAAAACTCCAAAAACCCCTTTGCGGGCAGGGCCAGATCCTGGTGGGGGCTCAGGATCCCTCCCACAAACAGCCCCAGCCCCGTGGAGGGTGGTTCGGAGCGGCTCCAGGGGCAGAGCAGGAAAAGCTTCGCCCGCAGCCGGCTCCGAGCAAAACTCCTCTGCATGGGGTTCCCGTGCAGCCCCCGGCGCTCCCCGCCCTGCGATGTCCATCACACCAGCTTGTGCTCGTCCGCCTTCCAGCAAACACTCTTTGCTTGCAAGTGACCTCAAAAGCAAAGCTCGAAGAGGTGCCAGGTGGCCCTGTGGCTCTAGGTGTGCCCTGCCCTGTCCCCAGCGTCCCCAGCCCCGCAGAGGTGAGGCCGGTTGTAGGAAACCCCGTACAAGAAGTGCCTTAACCGCTGCCTCCCTGCTGCCGGCGGCCAAACGAGCAAGACAAAAAATAACAGCGAGCCCAGCGCAAGGCGGAGGAGCCGGGCACGAGCATCCCTCGCCGGTGCGGAACAGAAGCCCATTAGTCACCCGCTGCCGGTGGCGGCGAAGCCGACCATGTGCAGCCACCCTGCTGCATTGGGCATCCCCCCCTTTCTTTGTGCCTGCAAGTAGGAACACGCGTCTCTGCCCTCGGTTTTCCCCCGGCCTCCCCGCCAGGCTGCGGGGCTCGAGGGGGCCCTTGCACCGGCGGAACTTTGTGTTCCCCCCACCCCTCTGAATAGCCCATTCCCCATGTAATATGTATGGTGTGGGAATGACAGGGGGTTTGGGGCCAGGAGGAGAAGGTCGGGTTCGCTACACAGCTGCTGTGCTGCAAAATGAGCATTTACTATTGCCTGGAAAATGTGATTTCTCGCTGGGGCACCCCGGGAATAGGATTTCCAGGGCGCTGCTGCAATGTCAGGGGCAAATCACTGCCTGGCAGGGGGCTGCGTGCCGGGGTCCGCTCCCCAGAAGGAGCCCAGCTCGTGAGCTGCCTCCCCCTCTCCCAGCAGCAGGGTGGTCCTGGGGCCCGGCTCAGCCTTTGTCTGCACTCCTGGCCACGCCAGGGTTGGGCTGTGAGCAAGCACAAAGCCGAGGCGGCTCCGGGTACAAGCCGCGATGCCAAAGCAAAAGCAGGATTTGTCCCCGTCCCCTCCCCAGGCAGATGCTGTTAAAATGCAGAACTGCAGTTACAAAAGAGCTGCCTGGCCGCACGCTGCTGCCCTCGCCAGCCCTGGGGATGAGCCCCTTGCTCTCCCCGCGAGTGCATCCATCCTCCCCAGGCAAGGGGATGCCCTGGGGACTGGAGGTGATTCTTCCCCGGGAACCCAGCCGAGCGATGGTTTTTTTACCTTTTGTGAGCTGAAGGACTGGGTCCAGTGGTACAAAACCAGTCTGTCCTGGGATCTGAGAGCGGGGTCTGTCGGGTCCTGATTTTCCTCCCCCTCCGTGGATTTCCCTGCGTCGTTCTCCAGCGCCGAGATGGGCCACCAGCTGCAGTTGGTGGGAGTAACATTATTGGGAGTCGCCATGACAGCCTGCGAGCGAGCGGGGAGAGGGACGAGGGAGCGAGCGGCGCTAGCCCAGCATCACATGGGCTCCTGCCAGCAGCATCACTCCCGGGGCAGCTCCATCTCCCCGGCTGGGGCGGGCAGCGCAGGGCGGTGGGCGCCGGGGGTCACAGGAGAGGATGGTGGCAGCGGCGTGGGTGAAATCGCAGCCCGTCCCCGCTTGTGGCGGGGCTCCCACGGAAACGTGCCGCGCTTGCAGGCATCGCTTCAATAGGCGAGTCAGCGGCGGAGGCTCCTGCTGCCTGCCTGCCTGCCTGCCTGCCTGCCAGCTCGGCAATCCGGGGCAGCTCCAACCCCTGCGGCTCCTTAGGAATATTTTGCAGCAGAGATTAAGATTTTTTTGACTGGTTTAGATATGGCAATATGTAATAAATAGCTACATTGATGGATAGTGGCTTTAAAATGTCTAGCAGGTGTCTTGCCTGCCTTGCAACCTTCACGGAAAGAAGCAGCAATGGCTCTTTAAAGGTATTCAGTGATTTTTGGAGAGCACAGATTAATTACTGCCTAATGGTTGTCGTGCAGCCTGTAGCGGGGTAGAGCCCAGGAGCCCTCACTGTGTACCGGAGCCCCGGGATGCTGGGCCAAACCAGACGAGCCCTCCTGCACCAAAGCAGGCACGGTTGGGGGTCATTTCCAGAATTAGCAAGGTGTGTCGCAATTGCAAACCGGCCGGGTTTCTGCTGCTCGGAGGGCGCTGGGGCTTCCATAGCTGCTGCTCTCCGGGTGCTATGAGCAGCACCCAGAGGTTTTCAGGCAAATGCCTGTAGGCAGCTAACACATTTCTAGACACAGCGACCTGGACATGTGGGCCTGTGCTTTATGACACTTGGCTTTGTCACGCTCCATCTCCGGCAATCTGGCAGCCTGGAGATAATTTCCCACACGTGGGACTAGCTGCCAGTGCCGGGGGGTAGAACCAGCCTGGTTATGGGGGTCATAGGGGCAAGTTGTGGAGAAGATGGAGGAGAGGACTCTGCAGGCTTGGTCTTGGGGCTGCGAGAGGGCTCTGGGTGCGAATGTGACTCCTCCACACATTGTTCCCATCTCCACCCACGTCAAAGCTGGTGAGGTTGCCCCAGGAGTGGAGGGGAAACAGGGGAGGGTTTGGGGAGCTGGTTCAAGTGGGGAAACTGAGGCACACTTCACCCAAGAGCACTGGGATCCACACATCGTTCCCATCTCCACCCATGCCGGAGCTGGTGAGGTTGCCCCAGGAGTGGAGGGAAACAGGGGAGGGTTTGGGAGAGCTGGTGGGGAAACTGAGGCACACTTCACCCAAGAGCACTGGGAGGGAGCGGGGCCGAACTGGTACCCGGCTGCACAAACATAGTGAAAGGAGCAATTTTCTGAGGGTTGGGAGGTGAAAATGAATGCTTTGGTGTTGTGGTGTCCTGCTCCCGAGGGTGCACAGGAAGGTGATGGTGGAGGGGTGAGGCTGGGAAGTGCCTGTCCTACCTTCTCCCCTGTAGGCAGCAGCCCCCAAAACCATCCTCCCTCCCCAGCCCGGGGCTTCCCAAGTGCTGCCGGAGACCCTGCGCTGGCCTCGGGGACACCCACAGGGAAAGGCTCTCGCTTGGCCTCTGCTTTGGGGCTGCAAAGTCAGGGCGGTGGCCTGCGCTGCTGCAAACTCAGAGCAAATGGGGCTTAGAACAAAAAGCTGGCCCCATCGCGTGGTGCTGTCCTGCCCTCTGCGCGGCAGCCTCCCCTCCCACCTGCTCTGCGCAGGAGAGCCCTCACTGCCCAAAAAGCATCTTTTGGGGCTCCTTTCATGGGAAAGGGACACCTTTGGGTTTAGGAAAGGAAAGGAAAGAAGCAGCTTGACCAAGCAGAAGCGGTTCTCTCCTGTGGATCGCTGTCCAGAAAGCCCCATCTAGTGGTATATTTTGTGATGAATTAATGCTGCGCCGTTGGGAATAAAAAATGACAAGTTGCTTCATCCCTCTGGGTCTTGCAGGTATGCGGCACCTCTGGAGGTGCTTATTTATTCAGCTGGGTTTTGGCTTGCTAAACTGAGCAAGGCTTGAGGGGCAGGATTGGTGCCAGCCCCCTTTTAGGGGTGTCCTGACCTTGCGTGACCTTGAGATCATCCCCAGCTCCTGCCCACAGCCTTCCTGCCTGCGAAAGGGGATGATGCTGGGCTGCCCCACAGGATGCTGCGCGGCCGGACCCGGTGGCATCAGCAGAGCCCTGGTGCCATCGGGGCAGGACTGTGGGTGCTGGCGGTTTGGGAATACACAACCCGGCGTGTCTCGTCTCAGAGCTGATGCAAATGTTACGGGGGGGGGGGGGAGCAGGCGGGGGGGGGGGGGCGTAGGGATTTGCAGGCACAGAAGCACCTTCCCTGTTTAGAAGGAGGGGGTGGAAATCGGGCTGTAGGGTCAGCTCCATGGATTTTTTTTTTTTTTTTTTTTTTTATTTTCTGCCAATGTAAAGCTTAGCTAGGACTCGGTTTGGCTTCTGCAAGTCGAGAAATAAATTTCATTGATCCAGGCTGCCCTTCTGCATCCCCGCTTCGGTTGAACTAGTCCTGAAGCTGGACAGGCAAGTAACTTGTGAAGTGCTGGGGGTGGGGAGAAGCCACTGAAAAAAACCCAGCCTGGATCTGCTGAGACAGGACGTAGAGAGGTGGGATACGATCCGAGGAAAGTCCCGGGACCACTGCAAGCCCACCAGTGCTTTCTCAGAAAATTTTAGACATATTCTTCTGTAGATTGACTGGGGACACATTCTAGAGCACCCGTGGATGGAAAAAATTCCCCAGGCTTGTTGGGGCGGGTACAGCGGCAGGCTGGGAGCAGTGAGGCTGGCAGGGCTGTGCTCAGCACTGCTTGTACCGGGCCACATCTGAGGCCAAGCGCTGATGCTCATCAATCAAGCTGATCGTGCTGTGCAGGCATTCCCAGAGAAGATGCTGTTCGCTAGTAACGGTTGAGGTTTCAGGCAAGCAGGAGTCACTCAGTTATCGGAGGAGTGAAGTGAGCGAGCTGAACTGGGACGGCTTTGAAGGAAACGGGAAGTTTGGGCTTGGGTCCTCTCTTAGAGCTCATCATTTCACCCAAAGGAGATGGTCTGAGCAATGCGAATGTCAGCAGCAATGTTTCGGTACGTTTGCTACGAGCCTGATTGTTGCAATCAAGAACCCAAAATATCTGTCTTTCCTCTGCCGCAGGCAGCACTGGATGTGCTTAAACACGAGCACAAACGGTAATTCAGGCAGAATACGAGACTGCTGAGTTTTTGTCTCTTCTTTCCCCTTTCCTCCCCCCCTCGCTACCAGTTACTTCTCTCCTGCGCAGGACACTATGGAAATGTGCGCAGAGAACCCGATCGCAGACTCTTCCCTCCTGTCCGGCCTTCTGGCACTTTGGGTTCACTTCTCAGCCCTAAACTTCAGGGCGTATCTTGGACTAGTTTAACTTCCATCATTTCCCCAATTCCCCGCTCTCCCCAGATACAGCGGGCCTGCTGCACGCTGTCCTGCTCCACAGCTGAAAATGCCCTTGTGCCCTTCCAACGTCGTCGGTCACTGCTGGTTTTATGTAACACCAGCTTGAAGGTCTAGACACTTCCAGGGGGTTGTGCACGCTTTATTAAAGAAAGAGAAGCAGGACTGTGCTCCGCAGCAGAAACAACTGCGCCGAGGTGACCTTGAGCCAGGCCGCCGCGCCACATTTCTGGGGAAAAGAGCCTCGCCGTGCCCCTTCGCAGGGCTCCAGCTGCAGAGGGGAGTGGGGACGAGCAATGCCGGTTTTAAATAACTGTATTTCTGCATGCTAACGATCCGTGCCCCAGCCTCGTACGCGCAGGCTCCAGGTCAACGCTCGCCGAGAGGCAGGGTAATTGTTAAAGAGTCTAAAAGGGAGAAATACTGTCTCTCGCAACAATTCCTTCCAACGATTTTAGAGGCCACAAAACCAAAACATGAACAGAAACACGAGCAGACACCCTCTGCTGAAGCAGAAATAGCCTTTGAAAAACAGCAGCAGCAAAGATAACTAGTACTAAATATTTACGTTTAAAAGCAAAGTACACATTCTCCCTACAGTAGATCTGGTATAAAGAAGGGAAAGCGAAGAAAACCAAAACCGTGCGTGTGGGTACGCAGGACAGCGCTGGAAGAGGAAGCTGAAGGGAAGGGGACAGTGAAGTACTAACCCGAGAAAATTTAGAAATCAGTTAAATTTGAGAGCACGAGCCAGTATCGCATGCTGCGTGACACTTAAGAATACAACTAAAACTGTTATTTTGCTCTTACGTTAACTTATTGAACTTTAAATCTGAACTTCCTGGATTCGTAAATTTTAGGGACGATTAGAATAAAATCTACAGACAGCGACTATCATCCAGAACATCCGAGACTTCTCTAGCACGGAACACAAGGCCAACTGTCTACATCTGCTGTAATCTATTTTTGTACAACTGCTTGTGACTCCTTGGCTTGCTGACCACTAATTTTTAAGCGTGTAAGTAAAAGTCGCAGTATTTTACTCAAACGGTTGTTCAGCATGTGCGTACAGCTGACACTGAAAGCAGATTTTTGGGTTTTTTAAAAAAAAAAAAAGGTCTTGAGGGCAGATGAGCGTAAGTCAAATTATTCAGTCTTTAATTTGCTGGGTTTTGACAAACATTTATTAATGCAAGTCTCAGCAACAAAATTTTTTATTTCAGTATTTTCAACCAGAAGGAATGTTATAGCTCTACACCACACAGCCTGTACGATACACACTTCTTGTTTACCCTATCTCCACGCTGCTCCGCGTATCAAACATACTCAGAAACAATCTGTATACATGGCTCCACCATCTCCACTTCTGAGACAGCATGGGCCAAAAAAACCTGTTAGCCTGCTTCACTCCCCCCTAAATCATTCCATCTGTAAAGCACAAATAACAAAATATATTTTTGCTTCTAAGAGCTTCACTTATCTGCAGAAAAATAGAACTGCTTAAGAGTGAGCTAGTTAGATTTTGAAAGGGTCCAAGCACACACCCGCACATTCTGGACCTCCCAACAAATTTGTGAGGAGGAAGTATTCACAATTTGATCCAACTAAAAAGGAGCCAGATAGTGTTCACGGAAAGGAGATTCATCCCATCCAAAATACCGAACGCCTTCTCATTCTTCTCTCTAGAGCAGGATGAGGAGGATAGAGCTGTAGCTATGAAACATTTCTCCAAGTACTGGGACACGTTAAGAATGAACCTTCCAAACACTGCAAAATTTCAGAACAAAACCTAAAAGGCGCTTTTTTTTCCCCAAAACATAGTGAAAACAGCATACAGAGCTTGAATATCCACAGCACAAACCGAAAAACAAAGGGAGTTCATTTGATCTACAGTGCTTTTGTTAAGGTATTCAGAGACTTTAGTGCATTCTTTTTAGAACTAAGCTCGGAAACTATATTCCATTTTTCGTTTTATTAGAAAACTAAACTGTATGAGGCAAAGAAACATTTGATCAAACACGCAACAGTGAAAACACGGCGCTGACAAGGCATTTAACCCAACCATTATCACAAACCCTGATTCCGGATTCTCTGTTGCTTTCAGTCAAGTGTACATCATTTCTGCCATGTGAGACATTTTCTTGGGAATATATAAGTAGTATTCCATGTATCCCGAAAGGTCTTCAATAGTCACGTCATCCACAAAGGCTCGAGCTTGCTCAGAACAAGATCTAGGAGAACTTGATGAGGCTGTCCCACAGGGGGATCTATTTTGAAGAGACTGGGCATGCACTCCTAGGACTGCCTTTTCGCATTCTGACAGGACGCTCCGTAAGCCAGAGAAAGAGTACACTTCCATGGTTCGCCACTGTTTGCACTGGCACTTCTTGTCCGTACAAGGGCACTGCTTGCCGTTGCTAAGCATGGATAGGGACTGGAAATCTGAGGTTTGGCTAGAATGCAAGCTAGTTTCAAAGGATGAGGAGAGAGTAGGGTAATTCCCTCCTGACTTCTCCAAAGGCTCTTCGGCGGTGAAAGCTTCCAAAGGTTCAGTTCTGTCATCGCTGGCCTCAAAGTGAGAGTCGCGCCTGTCCTTCGTACCGTGTTCTGCTCTAACAAAAATGTCTGAACTGGTATTACCCTTCGACGCGTCTGCCTGCGTTTTGTGTTTCAGCTGGTTGTTGGCTTTCACGTTGCAATACGTAAACTTGGGAGGATGCAGGACGGGAGACTTGGAGCGTCTGCGACGTGGGACTCTTGCTGATCCTCTGGAAGGCTTTCTCACACACCTGCAGGGTTAGAACAGGTGAGCAAGTAGGTAACTCCAGAATCTACACCATAGCTCAATAAGCTCTAAAATGTGGCTAAAAACGTTTTAAACAATATTTTTTTTCCTGCTTAGAAACATCAGGTGACTGGTCACTTACAATCTCTAACAGGAACAGTGGAGGAATCTGAAGAAATTGGGGCTCCCCCAAAGGAAAGACACATACAAACAGCCCTTATTTAAAGGTACTTCCCCCCAAATCTTTTGTGTTAAGCAAATGGTAACTGTGTCATCCCAAGCTGAACTGTAGTGCGGAACCTGGGTATCAGTTGGAGCTGCTGGCAGAATTGCACTGAATATCCAGGTACTTCAATACATAAACAAAATAACCCAAGAAAGATGTGAGAGGGGGTTGCGAAGGTGTGAGCCTTCAAGAAAAGGACTTCCGAGGAAATCAGTGGAAAACAAAGTTGCAGGTACCCTCTCTAAGAGAAGAGGCAATACTGTTTTTAAAGTCTTTGATGAAAGCCCCTTAAAAAACACCGTATCAAACAGTTATGGTAAAGTTTTGTAACAGAAAGGAGAGAAAAGGTGTGTTGAAGCAACTAATCAACAACTTTCACTGGAAACAGTATGCAAGTGTTAAACCTCTGAAACCGGGAACACACGCACGGTGCGGCGAACGGTATGTTTTACCCATGCCACGCTTCCTTTGAGCAGACAGCCTGCTGCTTGGCTCCATCCGTGGCTGCTCTTGCCGGTGTTCTGAGAATCGTCCCGTCGCCCACAGACAGAGCTGCAATACATCTGAGTGAAAAGGGAAACGCCACATCACAGCGGTGCCTGAAGGTCTCGAGTCAGCCTATTCGCTTTAGATGCTGAGCCAAGACATTTAAGTTTGCAGCCTTGACTTCCTCTGCAGTTAGTGGTTAAAAACGGGCTATTACAGAGATTTATCTAACCACTCTTACTATACTGACCTCAGTCAAGGGTCTAAAGATAGGTGAGATGAAATGAGAGGCCAGAATGCCCAGAGGCTGATGTCATGCCTTATTTGTACCAAAATGACACATTAAAGGAATGTAAACTCAGGTTCCACATGTTCTTGTCAGACAATAGTTGTTAAAGATAGACTCCTACTCATCTAAAACGCCGTCAGGAACCCATAGCAGCAGGCTGAGAAGTCGTCAGTGGAGAAGTGGATGAGGTACAACAGACAAGGACAGATTACCAATTAATTTCTCATTAAATTTCTCAGATAAACACGGAACGGAAAAAAACATCTGGCTCTGGAGGTCCAGACAACAAACATAAATGCCTCAGCACGCAAACCTGTATTTATGATGGCTGTATGTGTGATTTGGAACACGGGATAGGAAATTCTAAGAAACGAGGCTGAAATTCTAGCAGAAGAGCCCAAAGTTGATCTTAAGGGATTAGTCACAAGACTTGAGCTGTTCCAAACACATGCCTGCAAAACAACATCTTTTTATGCCTAAGAAGATATCATCAGGAAACAACCAGAATTCCACATAGTCTGTCACTGGTAATACATCGAAAGTGGCATGCTTAATAAGCACAGCTCTTTGTTAGAGAACAGTTATTTTTTTTCACATTTAACAGAAGACCTCCTGAAGTAGAAGAAACGAGTAGCAAAGCAAAATAGATTATAACGTGCAGAGGAAGTCATGAGTTCGCAGTATTGATGGCTACGGAGGCGAATTCACAAGGTAACATTAATTATCAGTACAAAGCTTTCCCTTGTGTCTGTGACTTCCCAAAAGACTTCACGTGAACTACCTCACAAAGTGTTAAGACTGCATAGTTTTATTAACTACTACTTTTAAGGAAGACGCTTATACTACATATTGTCAGTACACACAGTGCGTTATGGAACAAGTTTTTAGCATAAGAATGTCTGCACGTGCATGTTTACTCTACAAAATCCCCTGAATCCAGAAACGATCAGTGCTCGTATTTAGCCTGACGATTTCCAGTGAGCCTGGGCTCTCCAGCGCACTACGAAGCGATGGTGCGTCCTTCAGACGCTTTCCAAGCAAACCTTCGTGCGCTACAGTAAAGGCTGATAACGTGGCTGAAGACGCCAGCGTTTATGTGACTGGACAAACAAGTTCCGTATCACACAAGGTAACTTCGGCTACCACAACAGTTAAGAGTGGGTTCGCTGCTTTGGGCGAATCATTTCATGTTTTCATACAGTCACTGTGTAATTTCCATTGGATATTGTGTCAAAATTAGTCAGTAGTAAAGCACTGCTTTGCCTATTAGACAGTTATAATGACTGCATTTCACGTGAAGTGACGCAGTTGTCTCCTCTTGGAGTGTAAGGAACCTTTCACCAAATGACATTTGAGATTCAAAATAATAGAAAACAAATACAAATACGTGGTAAGAAACCGACAAATTACACGGTCCTTTTTGTTGCTCACTTACCCTGCTGCATCCACCCTCAGCTTTTTGAAAGCTGTCTGCAGACTCTCTTCCTCTTCATCTTTAGCTTCCAAGTCCATTGATGGGCTCTCAGTGTGCAACCAACCGTGCCATATAGAATAAACTGAAATACAGAAATTAGGATTTGACGTTGAGGTCTGAACACACAGGGTCTCTGCAAAACCGAAATGACGCGTGTAATGGATGCTCGTTCTTCCGCGGGCAATCTCACTGCCCTCCCACCGGACCTGCCCAGTACTTTTCACCGTGAACTCCGCTTTTCTCAGACCGGGCACAGCCTGCGTCAAAAACAACGAAGCGCCTTTCTTCCACCGGGCGAACAGACGACGTGTGTCCCGCCAACTACTCGAACTTCAGGTCGAGTTGCGAGCGCGACACCGCCAGAAGAGCCAGGGGCAGCTGGGCACCGCCACCGCCGTGG
>NW_008795560.1:566632-577184 GCF_000699145.1 Aptenodytes forsteri
GCCGCGTCCCCGTTCGGTGCGCCTGTCGTGCTGCCGAAGGCCTTGGCCGGGCACGTCTGGGAGCTCTTAATCCCTTTCCGCGGCCGTCTGTGAAGCCGAACGGGTGTGTTCGCGCGTTGCACCCTCACAACTTTATGAGCGGGGGGGGACGTCTCGCAGCGCGCCGGGCTGGGTTGGTGGTCCTGGGCTGCTGGGAAGGGGCTGAGTACAGTGGGAAAGGGTGGATGCCTCTGCTCCCAGGAGACGGAGAACATAAGTTTCAGTGTGGTTTTTTTGACACAACGTTAAACTTCGGTTGGTTTTCACAGTAATTCATTTTTTCTCGATACCAGTGCTAGTTGGCTGGTGCATCTAAAATGCTTAAGCTTATACTTAGTTATCACAGAGTGAGCGGGTTCTTACCTGAATAAATTCTGCATCGTTTTGAGGGTTTACCGTGTCAGCGGTGAAAGGCAGCACGATAAAATATGTAGTCTAAAACTGGTAGTACATTTTGAGTAACGTACAGTGATTTAAAAACTTTTTACTCTCATCGTCTCGCTAAGGTTATATAATACAGGGGTTTGGTATTTTAAAAAGAAAAAGGTTGTAGGCTGAATTTTTTATTTTAAAGAATGTTCTTTTCTGGTCAAGGAAAAATGTTACTGAAGTAGGGACCGCACGTTTCACCGGAGCAGTAGTATTTAACTAAGAGAGTTTATAAAACAGTAACTTGTTCAGATGAGCATCGTGTTGTCAGTCTCCGTGTTCGCTTCCTCCGCTCGTGTTTACTTGCTGGCTGACTCACTGGACAACGTGTGCCTTGAAGTTGTTATGATACATTACCCTTCTGCGTGTGTCATAATAGCTGTCTGCAATACAGGGTGCCCAGATGAAATCACGGCAGAGCGAGCAGCCGCAACAACAACGGGGAGAGCTGCCACCTCCGACTGCAGTGAGGTTGTGAGGGAACAGAAATTGCCACTCTATCTGCATAAGTAACCGAGCTGCGGAGGTTCAGATTACTCCTCTCTCTTCACCGAGACCTTTTCTTTTCCGTGCTACAAAAAAAGCTGGTGCTTAGCTGGTAAAAGTAGTACTAATGTAGGCGTTACTGCTGTATTACTAGGTAGAGTCAGTGCTCCGTATATGTGTGTTCTTGTTACAGGAGCTGTTATCGTTTGCTGGGTTTGGATAGTTACCGTCGTAATGGATTCTTAGAGCTTCAGGAAGATACAGAATCACAGAACGGTTGAGGCTGGCAGGGATCCCAGGAGGTCCAGCCCCCCCTGCTCAAGGGGGGCCACCCCGAGCCGGTTGCCCAGGACCACGTCCAGATAGCTTTTGAGTATCTCCAAGGAGGGAGGCTCCTGGGCAGCCTGTCCCAGTGCTCAGTCACCCTCACAGCAAAGAGTTGTTTCCTTATGCTCAGACAGCACCTCCTGCGTTTCAGTGTGTGCCCGTGGCCTCTGGTCCTGTCACTGGGCACCACTGAGAAGAGCCTGGCTCTGTCCTCTTTGTACCCACACTTCAGGTATCTATATACATTGATGAGATCCCTCCTGAGCCTTTTCTTCTCTCGGCTGAACAGTCCCAGCTCTCTCAGCCTTTCCTTATAGGGGAGATGCTCCAGTCCCTTCATCATCTTAGTGGCCCTTCACTGGATTCTCTTCAGCATGTCAGCATCTCTCTTGCAGTGGGGGGCCCAGCGCTGGACACAGGACTCCAGCTGTGGCCTTGCCAGTGCTGAGTAGAGGGAAGGATCAGCTCCCTCGACCTGCAGCCCAGGATACCATTAGTCCCTTTGCCACCAGGGCACACGGCTGGCTGATGTCCATCCTGGTGTCTACCGGGACCCCTAGGGCCTTTTCTGCAAAGCTGTACTGGCACATGGGCTTGTTCCTCCCCACAGGCAGGGCTTTGCACTTCCCCTCGTTGAAGTTCATGAGGTTCCTGTCGGCCCCTTTCTCCAGCCTGTCGAGGTCCCTCTGGTGTATCAGCCACTCATCCCAGTTTGGTGTCATCAGCAAACTTGTTGAAGGTACACTCTGCCGCGTCATCCAGATCATTAATGAGGATGTTAAACAGGACTGGACGCAGCATTGACCCCCGGGGTGCACCGCTGGTTACTGACCTCCAGCTAGACTTTGTGCCACTGATCACCACCCTCTGGGCCCAGCCGTTCAGCCGCTTTTCGGTCCACCTCACTGACTGATCATCCAGCCTATGCTTCATCACCTTCTCTATGAGGGTCTTGTGGGAGACGGTGTCAAAAGCCTTACTGATGTCCAGGTAGAAAATATCCACTGCTCTCCCCTCGTCTACCAAACCGGTCTCATAGAACGTTGTCAAGTATGACAACCTTGTAACTTAAAAAAAAGACTGAGAAGATGATCTCATCACAACCCATACAGCGTGGCCAAAGGCTCTCGCAGTAATGGCGTCCACACCAAATGGCCCTGTTTTTCCAGAAGTAGTCAAGTCAAAAGCATTAAATGAAGCAGGCTAATCAGCCAGGTAAACTTCAACAAATACTGAGCTTGAGGTAGTCTGGTGTAGAACTGAGACTTGCTACCGTCAGTGGTTTCTGCTCGGCAAAAGCAAAGCCCATGCTAAGGAGGCAAACCTTTATCGAGTACATTTTTAGCGGAAGCATGGCTGGTGTAGGATGTGCACGTGACTGCAGAACTGTAAGGCACTGAAGAGCGTTAAATTTAGATCTTTCTAAATCTCCTTTAGTCTTGAGGAGTCTTTGAGACTCCTTTGTAGCTATATTAAATGATGGCCAGGGTAGATTTTTGAAAAAAGAAAAAATCAGCCAGTTTTTGTCAATTCCTTTTTTTATTTAAAACAAAGCTTACTATTTGCTGTTTGTACTCTTATTTGCATTTGTACTTGTTCAAGAGCTGATACCAGAAAATTCTAATGGCTATTTGCAATCAAAATACCATGTTCTGGTAGGATTGTGTAACTCTTGCTGGGATCTAGACATCAAAAAAATTTGTTTAGCTTAAAACTTTATCTTGTTTTAAGAAAAATCTGTTGGTTTGGGGTTTTTTTAAGTATATATGTAACATCAAGTCCCAAAGTTGGAAATAGCAGTTGTAGGAAGTCGACTGTTTCTAGTGGTGGTGTTCCTCCTCGCCTTTCACCTCTTCTGGAATTATTCTGGTGACACACTAAGACAAATAGAAGAGTCTGTCTAAACTGTAATGGATGTGCAAGACGCTATCGACACCAAATTTTACTTTAAATTGCTAATTCACCTAGGCAATTGTACAAGAGACTGTTCCATTCTTGGGTATCATAAAGCTGAATCAACTTTCAAAAATGTTCTACTAGAATGACCTCAGCTTTGTGCGCTCGGTGTGCTATTTTGAGTTTATTTTCATGTATTACGATGCTGCTGGGCAACTGATGTTTTTAACAAGGCATTGGTCCTTATTTTCATATGTCTTTTTTTCTGCTTGTAGCAGTACATGGTAACTCTGTCACCTTCTGGCCATCCCAATAATGAAAACGGAAGCTAAGGATGGAGAAGAGGAAAGCCTGCAGACAGCATTCAAAAAGCTAAGAGTTGACACAGCTGGGTAAGTAACACCACAGGGAGGTACAGAGTTAACATATTACAAATGGACTCGAAGGGAACACCCTTGCTGTTAAATTTGAAGGAATGAGGTAATTGCAAAGGGTTAGGGACTGAAAGCCTTCATTCTAGTTAAACAAACTGAAATAAATTCACTAGCTGCAGACAGCACTTCTCAAGGAATCGTCATTTGTTTGATCACTGTTAGCTCCCAACAGGCTTGAAACAAACAAGTCAGCACTTGACAACATGCTTGAAATGAATTTTGGCATGAATCTGGCTGCCAGAGGTTCTGTCCGTAGCACTAGAACTCTGCTTTTGAAGTTAGCATATTGTCATGGCTCTGAAGGCCTGTCATGAGAATAAACTCCCATCTTTTCCCAGGAGGGAAATGTTCTTTCCATGTCAGTAAAGGAGAGCGTTAGATTCAGTGCGTGATTCCCACACAAACTGTTTTCATTGCTGTCACTTAACACATTTCCTATTTATAACCAAAAATCACTAAATTAGAAAGAGTGCTTTTTGTGTTGTCTTGTTTTGTGGGAGATCCGACACGTGGCACTTACCCTCCCTGTCCCAGGTAGCAGAACACAAGCAGCATGTGTCTTCTGTTGGTGGTGATCATTTTTATCTGAAATGAAAAGGAAAAAAAAAAAAGGCTTCTATAGACTGTTTTTTCTGCTGACAAATGTGCACCGTTACACATTGCTTGCGTAGTACTGTGTTTCAGTAAGCTGTTGTCAGTGACGCAATTGTGCCCGTAGCTGAAATGAAAGCGTAGGTAAGGCAGTGTGTAAATATCACGGTGGTAACCAGAATTACCATAGAACTTAGATCGTGAGTAGATGGGCTTCTAAAGCTGTCTTTCGTTGAAGTAATTAAACTCGTTAGAAATGAATCACCACGCAAATGCCTCTCATTTCTTCAGTATCTCTAGTCCCACCCCCCAGGCAGGCATACTTAACTACTTTGGAGTTTTTACCATTGGCCTTCAATTTTCTGCTCTGTGTTCGTTGTCCTTTAAATGGAAAATAGCAGCTGTTTGACTAGTAGTTTGGACTCTATTAAATATCAGTTAACCCTATCCTAGATCAGTGTGTGGGGACTTATTTTCACTTTTCAGGGAATCCGCCCTGCTTACAAACTAATTTAATACCGGATTTGGAAAATAATTTCCTTGTGAATTCCAGTGTAATATGTGAAGTCGCAACTTGGAAAAATTGTTCTTGGGATTATCACAGCTCCTTGAAAACGGGAGTTTGGGCTGAATTTATAGCACCAGAAAAATTAGTAGATCTTCTAAGGTCCCTGGCTTGAATAGAAGTTGAAGATCTGACACAACTCTGTTGCTCAAGTGATTGAACTCGCAATAGTATGAAGAGTTTTAGCTTATGTTGTCCTAGACAGAGGCTGAAGTGTTCTTCAGTTAAACAAAGTCTATTTATGTCCAAAGAACATTTATTTTTAGGAAAGAATGGCTTATTTGTCTCTGGAAAAAGAGACGCGTTTCTTCAGTGATGGTGTTTTTCCCCTCCCCTCTCCCGGGAAACTGAAATTTAGCCATTGTGTGTGCTTCATCATTGGCATGTGGAGTTCGGATTTGCAGTCTAGTTGCTGAATGGCATCGTGTTTGGTGAAAGAGTCCGTTATACAAACTTTTGAGATAGGAATGTGTAAACGCTATCTTTCTGATTTGGGTCGTCTTTGTGGGCAGGTCTTTTAAGACATGTTGTAAATGATTTGGAGCAATCTTTTCTGGGAGAGAAGAGTGATAAGTTTTTTCATATTCATAATGCTAACCAGTCCAGGCTGTCAACTTTTCATTCTGTCTTTCACAGATCTACTGCTTCTCTCTCTGTGGGTGAAGGGACAAGTCCAAGAGCACTAGTTAGAACAGTGGCAGATGAAACCAAACCTAAGAATATGTGTACTTCTAAGGAAACCTGGCATGGGTAAGAGAAGCTTGGGATTATCAGACTACTTCAAATGGTACTGCATTGAAAGGGAATTTTAAATAGACAAGGTTTCTAGTAACTACACCCCTAAACAAGGGAGCCAAGTTTTCTTTATTAAAGGACTATTTAAAATACTCTACACCACCTTTTTCTGTTCATATGTGACTACTATTCTTACTTACAATTAGGTGAAGTGAAAGGAAATGCTGTTCACCTATAGGTTGCTAAACATTATAGATGTTTCTCAATATAAATGTGAACTGCTGTTTTTGAATCAGACAACCATGAACGCACCTCAGTCGTTTGACATTGCAGAAGCTGTCACTGTGCCTTGGGAACTAGATTAAAATAAAAAATTAGTTTCTGGAGTGTCGACGCAGAATTTGATGCTCATCTACTGAAACAAAACCACCCTTTGCCCTTGATTAATTAGTCTTGTGCTGTCTTCTTGTGCTGTGTCCTTCTCTTAAAGGTTATTTTGTCATGTCTCGCATGCTTTACTCATTTTCTAACCTTAAAAGCATGCACTTTTGGTTTCATTTCTCAGGTGTTCCTTTTATATTTTATAGAGCTGCCTGACTAGAACAAAGTCAGATTCCGAGATAGCAGAATACCCTGAGCAAGTCCTCTAAGCTTAAAGCTCTTGCATGCAACATAAATGTAGTAGAGATTTTGCCCAATGTTACGTGTAATCCAGCAGTAAGTCCTTCAGTGAATCTTCACTCCCTTTTGTACCTTTCCCTGGCAGGTCTATGAAGAAGCCTTCAAGAGGAGTTGTGAGAACCCAGCGTCGCAGGCGTTCCAAGTCTCCAATTCTTCATCCTCCAAAGTTTATCCATTGCAGCACAAAATCACATTCCACGTGCAGCCAGCTAGCACACAAGAGCCAGATTGATGCCCAGGACGACAGCAGTGGGTTTGGGATGCCAGTCCCACAGGAAGCTTGTGCACAGGAACGATGCGGTGTTGCTCCTGACGTTGGCCGGAAGGGAGCTGATGTGGAGTCTTTGGGAGCTTCTGTTACACAGTCGGCGTCAGAGAACAGACAGGAGAACTCTCCAGCTGCCGTTTCTCTAGTATCCAAAGCATGCCTAAAGACTAGGGAGCTTTCTGACTTTCAATCTGTGTCCAAGCTGAACACGAATAAGCCGTGTACGTGTGCAGATAAAGCCTGTCAGTGTAAACGATGGCAAGATATGGAAGTGTACAAATTCTCTGGCTTGCAGAACACCCTCCCGTTGGCACCTGATAGAAGAACAATTTCTGAGGATCACTCCCAGTCTTTGCCATCAAGAACTCCCTCAAGTTCTCCACGCTCTTGCTCTGAGCAAGCCAGGGCCTTTGTGGATGATGTGACTATTGAAGATCTTTCGGGATACATGGAATATTACTTGTATATTCCAAAGAAAATGTCTCACATGGCAGAAATGATGTACACCTGACAGCAACGAGCACTAAAACCAGAAGGGTGCGTGGTTTAAATCTGCCCTCCATCACACTCATGTGAGATGCACCCCACTCCCTGCTCACTGTGCTTGCAATAAAAACACTTCTTTGCATCTTAGCTAATGTTCATTATTTAAGCTGGACAAGCAGTTAAGCTTAAGCATTATAGTTTAAGCATGGAACAGATAATGAAGTAAACACGGTGAGCGTGTTTAGAGTGTACCTGCCTATAACTTAAGTGACCTAACATTTGGGAAATTCTACTTTGTTTTCAAAGTCCTCCCATTTTGGTTTGTTGGAAGAGAAGATTCTCTAGATTGCTTGGTGATCAGAGCTTTTATTGTGAGAAATTTGATGTAATTCAGCTGCTTTGAAATTGCTTTGATCTCAGGTTGTTAACACTTACACTTGTGTTTTTGGATGCTTGTGCCTCTGATTTTATTTCATAAAGGAGTGACCATCTCCTGTCCTCTTCTTGGTCCTATTACCACTCTAGGCAAATTCAGGAGACAGAGTTGTCTTTTTCTTGGATTGGAGGCATTGTTATTTCTTTGTGCCTAAAGAGGCTTTATTTCTGATCAGCTGAACAGGCATCCTCTTGCCCTATCTTTGATGTTAATGTAGTCAGATGCTCTTAGGTTAACATAACATCTGCTTGCAAGGCTGCCTGGTGAGAAAAGAAACGTGGACAATCAAAGCAAGGTTGTTTCAAGAGGTTATTCTGATCTCTGTAGTGTTGGTTAGGGGAAAATGTAAAGCAAGCATAACTTTTTGTCGAATGTCCAACAGGCCTTAGACTTGTCTGGAGCAGGAGAAGGACCCTGCTTTCTTCAGGGGGATTGCTGCTTCGGTTAACCAAGGGAAAAATGAGATGATGGACTCTGTTCAGTGTGGGTTTTATGAAGGCCGAAAGAGCATTTGCTCGCTTCAGTGGTCTTAAAAACCCCCCAGAGTGCATGAATTGGGTTTTTTTAGCTTTGTTCAGCCTGCCCTACAACACCAAGTATAACCCTTCGAGTATTAAGACCCACAGACTTGAGTGAACGGTTGTCAGCTGCACAGTAGGGAAATCTTGAGCACTGTGTTTTCTTTCTCCTCCCCTCCAGTCTTTTTACTAAACCACTGTCACTTTAGATGCCTTGTCCAGCTTTGCATTCTTCCTGAAACTTCCTTCTTCAGAAACAACCAGCTTGCCGTACTTTGTGTGCATCAGCACGCTCTGTCTTTTATAAATATGTGTATAGCAAAGGAGCATCCCATCAAATAATATGATTAGTTGAGGGAGAGATGAGTTGTGTTAAGTTTGTCTTTACTGTTTGCAGTACCCGAACTTTTCTGACCTGTGAGGTCTGGAGAAGAAATGGAGACAAACATTTCCCTGCGAAATCCTTTGGTCTTAACTCTTGGGGTTTTCTTTGTCATTTCTGTGGCAGTACCTAGTATCTTAGAACTAAGCAGCCATGCAAATTTACCTGTTTTGCCAGTTCTGAAGTGTCATCTACCCCTTGCAGAGTGTACTCGGGTCCCACATCTCCCTTCCATTTCCTCGCTCTTAAATAGCTGTATTTCTGCCACCCGTGTTCTGAATTCAAGGCAATTGTTTGGTAACTATTGTGTGCAATACCGGGCTGCAAAGCGCAGAACGACCTTACTTCTCAAGTAAGTATTCTTTACTGTTCCCAAATGCTTGCAGGCAGCAGCCACAGCACCGTTGTGGGGCTGAAAATGCCTTTCAAGACCGTGCTGCTTTTTACCATTTCTTTCATTAGTCACCACAGACCTGTACCTGCGGGGTTTAGGATTGTAACGTCAGGTGCTCAGTACCGCGTTATAGAAAGCGGATTGAAATCCAGGAGGTAATGTAAAAAAAATAGAGTAGAAAGACGTGAACTGGTGCAGACTGGGAAGGGAGGCAGTGTGAACTGGTGCAGACTGGGAAGGGAGGCAAGCAGTGCTGGGCCACTAGAGGTCACCCCCAGGCCGGCTGCGGGCTGGCTGGGTGCAGCGGGCTCCTCTGCGCCTCCTCAGCCTGAATGTGGCTTTCTGGGTTTTTTCTGCCAAAATGAAGAAATTGGACCGGCTCTGGGTGGTGCCTTAGTGCACAGGCAGTGTTAGTGCTTTCTGAAGATGGATTGTGTGGATATGTTAGACAGCGGTCAACGAAGGCTTTTTAAATGCCAGCGTCTGCATAAGTTATTAACATTTAAACAAAGTGTGCTATCAGTTCACAACTGTGCTGTGTAATTAGGAAGAGTTGCTAAGTAAATAATTACGTGGTCCTGAACTTGGCATCCTCTTAAGGCAGTTACAACATCTTTGGTCTGGCAAGTCCTGGAACGCCATGAAATAGAAGACCATGGGCAGCTGCCACTGCTGCCTTAACGCTTTCCCTTCTGTTACTACAAGGCGTTTTAAGATGCTTTGGTCTACCCAGAAACCACAACCAGAAACCTCTGGTTTTGCTTTGAGAAAATATGAATTTCCAGCCCTTAATCGTGCAGCAGGAACCTTGTAAGCATGACTGAGTAGTCTAAAAGCTTAGATTTAAAGGGAAAAAAAAATCCCACTTGAGCCAATTTCAAGATCTGACTATTTTTTAAAAAAGCTTTAGAGGGCTGGTTCTGCCAAGCGGCGCTTCTGAGTCGTGTCGGAGTCCCTCACCGAAGTGCCCGTTCCTTCCTGTGGCTAAATAAGTGAGGCCTTTGTAATTAGCTTTATCATGGGCAGTTGGTCCTTCTCACCTGTGCCTGCAGGTGTTTTGTAGTTTATTCGCTATATATACATACTTAGCCTTTCTTGCAGTTATATATTGTATGTTGGTGGGTTTTTTTTCCTATGCCTCTTCTTCCTAGAAATAACCAATGGGGAGGTTGTCCAAGTTGTAAAGCTGTGTTATGCGAGTCTGAAACTCGCTGTTGTCTGTGGCAGCTTTGCCCCAGAGCTCGGCGTGGGTCTTGGGAGCTCATCTCAAAGGGCAGAGCAGAGCGCAGCCTGCTGATGGCATGGTCTCGCCACACGGCTCTTGCAGCTTCTCAGCATCTCGTGGTCAGTGAGGGGAAGGTCATCTGTTCACGGTCTTGCTGTGACAATGTCTTTAGGAGATGGGACAGGTGTGACAGAGAGAAGGGGGGGCTTGGATTAGCCTGTTACCTGGTGTTTCATTCCTCGTCCTCTCTCTACCATCTGTATTTGATGACATGGATTGTTACAAGCAAGGTGGACTGTCACTACTCTCAGGGTGTGTGTGCAGCTGTCCCAAGGAGGGTCTCGCCTTTCTTTTCCAAACATAGTGAGACTAAATTATGCTGCCAGCTGTTAAACAGAAGGAGATTTTGTTAAGTTTGTTGTTGTTTGGGAGAGGGAGGAATGACTCTTTGTGGATCCTTTTCACTGCCCTAAAGCAGAGCTGGAGATTCACTTTGCAAGTAGCAGACGGGGTGAGTAAGAAGCACGCTGTAATCTGGGTGGTGGCTGTGCTTTTACTCCTTGTTAAACACCGGTGCGAGCACACCCGCCTCCAGAGGCATCCCCTGCCGCTGCCCTGGGCATCCCTCCCGGGGGGGCCCGGCGGAGCGGGCGCGGCTCC
>NW_008795560.1:577801-581423 GCF_000699145.1 Aptenodytes forsteri
GCCGCCCCGGAGCTCTGCCCCTGGGAGAGCTGCCCGGCTGAGGGGGCACCGGAGGGTACCATGAGCGGCGGCAGGTTTGATTTGTATGATGGAGGTGCCTATTGCGGGGGCTGGGAAGGGGGCAAAGCCCACGGGCATGGCATCTGCACCGGCCCCAAGGGCCAGGGCGAGTACTCGGGCTCCTGGAACTACGGCTTCGAAGTGGTGGGCATATACACATGGCCCAGTGGCAACACCTACGAAGGCTACTGGTCCCAAGGCAAGAGGCACGGCCTAGGAATCGAGACCAAAGGACGGTGGGTTTACAGAGGCGAGTGGACCCATGGCTTTAAGGGACGGTACGGCACGAGGCAGAGCACGAGCAGCGGAGCCAAGTACGAAGGTACCTGGAATAATGGCCTGCAGGATGGCTATGGCACCGAGACATATGCTGACGGAGGTAAGGGTGACTCCGGAGGGGCTGGGAGGGTGATGAACAGTGTGATACCCAGCCCGCGATGGCAGAAGCTGCGTGTTGTCCCCGCTGAAGGGGTGACCCGATCCTGTCCCCACTAGTGAGATCCAGACAGGCACAGTGGTCTACAATGAGCCATTGGGGTGCTTCAGTCAAGAAGCAGTGCTTGGGGCGCAACCGCCTCGGAAACGTGTGTGTGCGCTCTGATTTTCAGTCGGGCGCAGCATCTGTGGACACGAGGGAGGAGCAGCAGGAGCATTGCCCCCGCCATCCCTCCCTCAGGAGCTGCTCTCGAGCGTCTGTATCAATAGTTAACACCGAACAACTTGGGTTTGTGTAGTCTGTGACTCCCGGTTCCCCAGGGACTGGTTATTGCAGTTCATTGCCGAACCAAGCTAGAAATTCCTCGCTGGTGCGCGACCGCAGCGAGACGTTCACTCGCTCACTGGGCAGCGAGTTGTGAATGTTTTTCACATTGGATATAAGCCGCCCACGGCATCGTAGCACGCTTTGCCTATGCATTAACCACTGCTTGCGTGCCTCTGACGGGCTGCCTGGACATCTGCTTTGCTGAACCGTTTTGGTTGAGTTCATCTAAGCTGTTTAGAATATGTAGTCACATGCCTTTCCCTAAAATAAATCCCTTCGATTAGTGGGAAGCTCTCAATCCCCACTAGTACACAAATGCACCGCCTAGTCTGATATTTGTTGTGCTCTGTAAATGCTCAGTCTAATTGTGTTCTTGCATTAGTGGCAATTTTGGGGTTAGAAACATTGCAAGAATCTCTGTGCAAGTAGTTCTGTAGCTTTTCAGTACTGTAATGTTCCAGGCTGCCATATTTAGGATAGCTAAATAGAGAGGGTGATTTGAAAGATACCCTTCAAAATATGGATCAGAATTGCATCTATATTTATCTAGGACATGCAACGGAGTTAGTTTGTCAAGAAAAATAATGGTAATGGTATAAATCTTCAGAATGAAAAGCACCGGATTTATAGACATTAGAAAAATAGACTAATTCAAGACTGGCTGTCAGGGTTATGCTTTTACATACATATTTCTCGATGAGTTGCCTAGGTACATGGCTAACTTTAAACCTGGGAATATGGTCTTGAAGTTGGCTGATTTTGTTTGTGCCCTTTGAGGTTGTAGGTACAGACACGAACTGATTCATCCCTTCAGCTCCTTAAAGCTTCTCCCCCCTCTGCCCCCATGGCTGTGGAACAGTTAAACGCTGAGCTGTGCAGGTTGCATGGCGGCAGCGAGAGTTCAGGCTAACGCATACGTGTGCACTCGTGCGTTGCAGAAACTTCACGTGTGGCCATAAGACGTGTAGGTTACGTGTAAGGTGTGCTCTGATGAGTAACGACCAGCGATCAGATAACTGTCGGCAACGGCTGCCGTTAGGACTTTCATTACGGAGATCGCAAGGTCTCCTATCAATTTGCACGCCGCTTCCTCGCTGCTTCCTAAAATGCATCTTCTTCTAAGGGTGCAGGGCTACTGGATTTCGAGTTAATGTTGTAGAGAATTTCGAGAGGCAAAACTTGATGTAGGAGTTTGAATTTGATTAGATTTTGGACTGAAAACTTGGGACAGAAGAGGGGGAAAGATGAGTGAAGATTTTCTCCTGTAAGGATATATAAGATATCGCTTCCGTCAGCGTAGCGCTCCCCGGGGTGTTGTCCCGTACCAGGAATGCACCGTCTGCGTGATGCCTGGTGCCACCCGAGGTTGGCAGTTTAGCCCTGATCCGTGAAGATGTGCCCTGCCAAAGCCACCCTGGGCAGCGCTGAGCAGAGCCCCTTGGGGCCTGGCCAGACCCAGCTCATGAGGGTGCGCCACGGTGCCCAGCAGCTGCTCCTTGCGTTGGGCCATCACGTCTTGCCTGGTCCGAGCCGTTCATTCAACACATGAGCTTCCCTGATGGTACGGGAACGCGTAGAAAGCTGCATCCGAAGCCAAGGTGGGGACTGCCAGCCAGCATCGCGTGTGTAGGACAGGGGTGGAATGATCTTATGATGGAATGACTTGCAGGACCTGCTCCTGTTTGGTCTCCTCACCTGTACCCAGTAACCATCTGCAAGATCCAGATGTGGCCAGGCTGCTAATTGGACCTGTTAATATTTGAATTTGAGGTTGCCAAGATAAACATCTGGAAAGGCTTTGGAAATCTGCCATCCCTCGAGTAGGGGACGTGATTCTCATGCCCCCTGGAAGCCAGCCACACGAGGAAGAGGGCTGCGGGAACGTGCGGCTCTTGTCAGGTCGTTAGAAGCTTTAGGTTATGGCTGGGCTGCCTGCAGATTTCGGGGGGCGTAACAGATTCTAATGTTTTAAAATAGACTTTAAATTACCTTTTTTTTTAATATATATATACACACACATAAAATCTTTATACTTTAAAATATACTTACAAATCACAGACAGCTCTATAGGTATATTTTATCTTGTGGCTGGCTGAGGTTGGTGGCTAAATAAAGCCCAAATCTGCAGTGAAGCTTTTGGAAATCATGTATAGATTTTTGGTGTCTAATAAGAAGTGGACTCGTGGTATGGTTTAGCCCAGGTACTTCGTGGGTTGTTTGCTTTTTCTCTCCGCTACCAAGTGCCCATTTTTGTGAAAACTATGGGAGACTGATGGCTTGAAAAGCTTGCCTTCTCTAATGTTGATTGAAATCAGCCACGGGGCTCAGCTCCTGGTGTGGCCAGGCAGAGACAGTAACACTGTGATGTATTTCCTTGGGTATCCAAGCTGAATATACGTGCGTGTCTGCTGCTGTCACCGGGAAAGAGCTCAGAGCCCTTTATAGGGGCAGGATGCGCTTGCTGAAGTGGACAGTGATTGGGGTTGTGGAAGGCACAGCATGAAGGAACTCATCACTCACCTAAGCTGTGAGTAAACACCTAGTTACTTGGCTTCCACCTGTAAGTTTTGTCTCCGCTGTAAGGAAGGCCTCATTTTTTGGATACTTCTGTGCTTTTGACTCCGAGTGATTGACCCAGTCAAATGTCACTGCAGAAAAAAAATCTCGCTGCTAATGCAGAATCGTGCTGCATACGCAGGATCCAGGCCCAAAACTAGGCTTTGCTATACAAATAACTGAGTGTGTGTGTGTGTGTGTGTGTGTGTATATGGGGGGGGGGGGGGGGGGGGGGGGGGGGGG
>NW_008795560.1:581838-582214 GCF_000699145.1 Aptenodytes forsteri
TTTTTGATTGTAGTGATAAGGGGGGGGGGGGGGGGGCGAACAACTCACCTGCAATCGAAGCAGCCTGAAACCAGCTTATTTTTGATGCTGCAATTTGGTCTCTAGGGTGCTAAGGGAAACCAGTGGTGTCAATTAACTGCGTGTGGAAACCATTAGACCATTCAGTGATCTTGAGACCACAAGGCAGGGGAAAAGAAATGCAGAAGCGTGCTTTAGCGGGAGAGGTGAAACGGGGTGATGTGGAGCAGTGCCGGCTCTTCGGGTGCTGGGGGCAGGGAACGCGTGGTGGGAAGGGGCCTGGGCTGGGGCAGAAGGAGCAGCATCCACAGGACTGTGGCTGGGGAAGCAGGAACAGGCTCCGGGGAAGCCCAGATGG
>NW_008795560.1:582787-583066 GCF_000699145.1 Aptenodytes forsteri
GCGCTAGGTTTTTGCTCGGGCCTGTCTCACATGGTGCTGTGCATTGATTTAATGTCCCTGGCCTTTTACACTGAGTTCTCACACGCCTGTCATCACAGTATCTGGGTAACAGCAGAGGATCGTAGGGCAGTGATACGATTGAGTTGTTTGCATTATTTACCTGGTTGGTTGTGTTATTTACATTCATCACTAATTATACTAGAGCTTAGAGGCAGGCTGGGAAGGGGAGATGTGACGCTGCTGACAGCGGGCTCTCACTGCTGGGCCGGGTGTGCACCA
>NW_008795560.1:583466-584603 GCF_000699145.1 Aptenodytes forsteri
TTTTTTTTCTCCTCTCTTCCCCCCCCCCCCCCACCCCCACCTTTCTTTTCCAACAGAAACCATCAGATAATACTGTTAGTACCAAAAAGAAGCACTAGGTTTTTGCTGGCCTGTCTCGCACATGGTGCTGTGCATTGATTTAATGTCCCTGGCCTTTTACACTGAGTTCTAACACGCCTGTCATCACAGTATCTGGGTAACAGCAGAGGATCGTAGGGCAGTGATACGATTGAGTTGTTTGCATTATTTACCTGGTTGGTTGTGTTATTTACATTCATCACTAATTATACTAGAGCTTAGAGGCAGGCTGGGAAGGGGAGATGTGACGCTGCTGACAGCGGGCTCTCACTGCTGGGCTGGGTGTGCACCAGGAGCTGAAGCTTTTGCCTTTGATGCAGTCGGACATTGTCTCATCCTGCTGCCAGCTGCTGGCAGGGCTAAACAGAGGGTGCTACCACCCCATCTGTGGGGATTTGGTGTTGTTAGAGGTGAAGGCTGTAGGGATACTGTTTCCATCAATCCCACAATTTAATTCTTCCCATCCTTTGAAGATACCCAGACAGGGCCACCTCCCTACTTTGCTCGGGGATGAGCAGAGGTGATGAACCATGTATCTGGGGGTTGCAGAGGAACCAGCACTTTTCATCGTTCCAACAAGAAAAAATGCAGGCAATAAAGGATTATGGGGGTCCTATACCCCAGTAAGAGCACCCCGATGGGGTTAGGTGGCTCTGTCCCAGCACCCTGGTGAATCAGGCTGGGGAGGCAGGGAAGTGGGACTCTGTCCCATTTTCGTCCTAAATAGAGGTGTTTTTCACATCCACTGGGTTTTTTTTATTATTTTTTCCAGAACCTCAGACCTGCGTGAGCACACGGCTGCCTGGCTGGCAGCTTTGCAACCTGCCTGTCCCCCTTTGGCCAGGCTGCTTTGATATTCCACAGGTAGCCGTGGCTCAGGGACATGCAGCCCTGCTCAGCGACTGCCCACGGTGCAGAGGGGGTTTGCACAGCCCCGTTCTCTCTTGCACTGGCTGCACTGGTACATATTGGTGAGCCAGGGCTTGGCTCTGCTCAAACCTTGCGTGCCCTGACGCACGGCTGCCGGCGCCTCCCGCCGCTCTCAGCAGCCTCCGGCGC
>NW_008795560.1:584756-608461 GCF_000699145.1 Aptenodytes forsteri
TGCTCCAGGGGTGGTTTATGGCTCTGCCCTGGCACGAAGCCTCAGCCAGGCACTGAATTGCAGCATGACAGGGACGCTGCAGTGCTCACTGAGCCCCACGTCGGTTGGGCAGCCACGGGCAGCGTGGTGTGTCAGTGCCCTTCGTTAAGCCAGATGCGTTTGGCAGGTTTGGTCACACCACGTGCCGGAGGGATAATGTTGCTTGTCCCGTACGGGCTGAAATCAGGCAGCCAAGGCCAGCCTGAAGAGCTGGTGTGAAACCTCGTGTTGAGGGCAGGCATGCGTGCCCCCAAGAAGCCGCACCCCAATCTCTGCTCCCTGAAGACCCGCTATGCCACGTGGCTTTTCCCATCCAGGTGGCCCTGGTGCCGCTCAGGGATGGAGGGGGCTGGGGACTTGCTGGAGAGCAGCGGCTGCTCCAACCTGGCCTCCAAAGAGTAGCTCAGCCCCCCTAAACCTGCGATCCTTTTCCAGAGTTCCTCTTCCAGGGGGTTAATGCGGCGGCACTATCAGCTGCAGACTGCTATGTGCGAGGCTGCCCTGTCCTAGGAGGAGGTCTCCAATGTCACCCCGATCGTGCGTCAGCCCTGCTTGCTGGCTGGGCGGGCAGGGATGGAGCACCGACTTCACCGGCTCTCGGTGGGGATGGACATCAGGGCACTACGGGGGTCTCTGTGACTTCATTTTGTGCTAGGAAGACTTATCACCATTTTATGGAGAGGGATTTGGGAGCACGGCAGGGTGAGAAGCTCACCCAGATGCCTGGACATCTTGAACGATGGTCCTTGGCTCCCAGCTCATGCCCAAACCCCTAACCCACAATGCCCCCCTTATTTTTCCTAACAGAGCTTCAAGCTCTGCCAAGAAACTGGGCAATGGCCCCTTGCTCTGGCAGACTGCTCCCTGTGCCTGCCACAGCTCGCAGATGCTCTGCACTACCTGAACCCTTACTTTTTTTGGTAGGGGAGGCCAACTGTTGCAGAGAGCCCGAAATCCCGTGTACCATGGGGTGGGCAGGGGCTGGCGGGGGGCAGCTCACCCTGGGGCAGCAGCTGCTGCTGGCTCAGGCACTTCTTGTCTTTCCTGGCCCCCGGCGCTGTAAGTTAACACCCTACAGGCGGGTCCAAAGAGGATTTCAACGAAACATGAAGCTTGGGAGGAGAGATTATGCTGCAGAAGTGGCCTGAGAGACTGTAAAATATGCACTCCCGCAATCTCCAAAGAAGGAACTGGATTTACTCCCTGGGGAGCAGG
Organism: Aptenodytes forsteri; assembly: GCF_000699145.1. Taxonomy (NCBI): domain Eukaryota; kingdom Metazoa; phylum Chordata; class Aves; order Sphenisciformes; family Spheniscidae; genus Aptenodytes; species Aptenodytes forsteri. The sequence continues at coordinate 586,011 of NW_008795560.1, forward strand.
GTCATCCCTGGTCTCAGTAACGGTGTCTGAGGGGGGAGATGAATGCCTTGAAGATAGGTCACCCCCTTCTGTCTCAGCTTGGCCCTGCTGAGCCTCCCCGGGACCCTAGGAGTGCTTTCTTTCCCAAAATTTGGTGCCTCCTGGTAGGTCACTGCTTAATGAAAACCAGGTTTAGGACAGATGCCTGTGAAAATGCCCCCAGCATGGCTGGCCCTTCGCTTGCATGAAGCACCACCTGGGAGAGTAAAGGAGTGGGGTGGCCTTTCCAAGGCCGTTTGTGCTCCCCCAGCACCCTCTGCCTGCACCCCTGCACGCTGGGAAGGAGGGCTGCCAGTGGCTTCTGCCCCGCAGGCTGCTGGTTTGGGATGAGGTGGCCTGTTCTAGGTCCTGTAACGCCGGGAGCAGAGCTGCATGCTGCTTTTGTTTTGGGTGGTTTGTTGGTTTCTGAGGCAATTGTGTCTACAGAGCGAGGAGAGCTGGGCTCCCATCCCGCAGGACTCAGTGGGGATGTGCTGACCCTCGCAGCCCACTGTGCTGGCGTCTGAGTGTGGGTACTGTAGGCGAAGGCTGCCCCACCAGCCCTCCTGCCCTTCCTAGGAGCCCTTCTTGCAGGGGGCTTTGATGCTACTACTTTAAGTCTCTTGACATCCTGGTGAGAAAAATCAGAGCGGTGGTCTCCAGTTCACTCTTCTGGAGCCTGCAAAGGTGCAGACCCAGAAGGGGCCTGGAGAGGAGCGATGTGCTTTTCCCAGTCCTTCAACATGTCACTGCCAAGGTCCTTCTGGTTCTTAGCAGGGTCTCGTACCCAGGGTGCAGCCCTGGCCATGGTGAGCGTGATCCTCTCTGTGTCCCCCCATCATATGATGCCATATGCTGTCTTGAGCTGGGTCTGGAAGAGCGTGGTAGGGTGGTGTTTTTTGGGGCAGAGCTGGAGGAACCCCGCACAGAGCTGCTCCACTCTTCTCCTCCCTTTTTCGCCCATCTCTTGCTTTGTGCAGTGTGGCACAAGCCTTGGTCTTGGGACCACAGAGAAGCTGTATGTCAGGGCCAAGCAGATGCAGCTGCAGGTACAGGGGCAGCCCGTGCTATGGCCAGGTGCCTGACTTGGGTCTAGAGCCGGTCCTGGCAGCCTGTGAGTGACAAACTGCAGAACAGGCGGAAAGGGACTGTCACCGAGCCAAGGAGAGCTGTGCCACACCAGCTCGTGTGTCCGCTGGGGCTGCTGCCACCTTCTTGGCACAGCCCAAACTCCAGCCCCGTGGGGCTGCCTCCCGCTCCCTGCTCCAGATGCTCCGGACCCCATCCGTTAAGTGGCTTTGGGTTTGCACCAGAGTCCCCTGGTGCCCCAGCCCATTTCCAGTGAGCTGTCACCTGCCAGCAGTGGCTCTTGGCCTTGTGTCCTCTGCCCTCCACTCCCTGGGGACGGCTGCTTTTGCACACGGGTGAGCACTAGCGGAGTCGGGGCTCCTCTCTTTGAGGGAAGGTGGGTACGTCTGCTCTAGGGCAGCACTACCCCGCAGCCCACCTTCCTTTGCTGGCTCACCCAGGAGCGAGCTGCCTTTTCACCCCATCCCTCTTCTCTCCCACAGGCACGTACCAGGGCCAGTTCACCAACGGCATGCGGCACGGCTACGGGGTACGGCAGAGCGTGCCCTACGGCATGGCCTCCGTGGTCCGCTCCCCGCTGCGCACCTCCCTCTCCTCCCTGCGGAGCGAGCACAGCAATGGCACCCTGCCCCAGCAGGACTCCCCCGCTGCCAACCCCGAGAACCTGCCCCTCTCGCCCACCATCACCCGTGGGGGCTTCGCCCTCAGCCTCTACGCGGAGGCGGAGGCCGGCAAGCCCAAAAAGGGGGGGCTCTTCCGCAGGGGCTCCTTGCTGGGGAAGCTGAAGAAGTCTGAGTCCAAGTCATCCCTGGCCAGCCAGAAAAGCCGCGTCAGCTTCCTCAAGAGTGAGAGTGGAATCAGCTCGGCCGCCAGCGACGCCACCTCCACTGTCAGCCTGGGCGAGGGCGCTGAGGGTGAGGAGTACCCCCCCTTTGAGTCCGACATCGATGCCACCACCACAGAGACCTACATGGGCGAGTGGAAGAACGACAAGCGTGCCGGCTTTGGTGTCAGCGAGCGCTCCAGCGGGCTGAAGTATGAGGGCGAGTGGCTGGACAACCTGCGGCACGGCTACGGCTGCACCACGCTGCCCGATGGCAAGAAGGAGGAGGGCAAGTACCGCCACAATGTCCTCGTCAAGGGCATGAAGAAGCGTGTGATACCCCTCAAGAGCGCCAAGATCCGGCAGAAGGTGGACAGGAGCGTGGAGGGCGCTCAGAGGGCCGCGGCCATCGCCCGGCAGAAGTCAGAGATCGCAGCATCCAGGTAGGTGCTCAGGGCTCCAACATGCAGGTCCCCATGGTGGTGGTGGTCCCCATCCCACGTGTCCCTCTGGAGCTGTACTGCGTGCCTCCTCACCGCACACCAGCGGTGGGGTCAAACGTGTCTCCCTGCAATTTCTATTTAATTCTTTGTAGTAGATGCTGGCGAATTGGGGCTGAGGGCCCTCGTGGCAGCCCGGGGGTGTTTGGGACCTGTCTTCCTCATGCCTCCTCTCCTGTCCCCCTGCAGCCCTGGTCCAGGAGGGAGCTGCTGGACAGGGCCTGGCACTGGCCCTGGCACTCAGCGGGATGGGGAGCAGGAGTTGGTGGGATGGGGAGCACCCTGGTGCCGTGCCAGGCCACTGGAGCTGCTGGGCGTCATTGATGGGGCGGGATGAGAAATAGTGGGGTTTGGCTATGGTAAATCCAACAGGCTCCTGAGCAGCCAGCAGGACGTGTCCCAGATGAATTGGGTCCGCAGCAGAGCGTGGCTCGGCCCTGGAGACCCCAGTGTGGCTCTGCAGGGAGTTTATGGGATGCATTAGGGTTGTTGCTTAATTTTAGCAGCTCAGTGTAATGGGCTCTCTGGGAAGAGCACTGCTCTGCTGGGATGCTGTGAACCAGGAGGGAGGACCTATGGCGGATACCAAACCAAGGAGGGGGCTGCCTCGGGGAGTCCCGTCTCCCCCCAGGACCCAGTTGCCCTCAGCCAGGTTTTGAGTGTTTCTGCCACGAGAGAGGTGGTGGCCAGAGCCAGGGCAGATGACTGAGCCCACGGTGGATGGCGGAGCCTGATCCCATGGCACACAGCCATGTCCCGCAGCCTGGGATGCTTTAGGGTGCTGGGAAAGGAGGAACCAGGGAGGGCTCAGCTGGGTTTGTCTCCTTTTTTCCCCCCAGTTTGTCCTGGCCAGACCCTGGGGGTGGGAAGTGGGCTGCAGCAGCCAGCAGCGAGCGGCAGCGTGCCTGGGGATGCGTGTGCAGGGGCGTGCAAGGGAGGATCGTGCAAGGGGCTGCTGTGAGCACGTGGCAGTCTCTCGTCACACAGTTGTCCCTTGTGCCAGAAGACATGCGGGCACTGCGTTGCCCCTACACCGCCTGGTATGTTGGGACCCGACAGGTGGGCTCCGCTCAGAATTAGCTGCGTTAGAAATTAGCAGGAAAGGAAAGTGCTAATTGCTCTGTCATCCCTCCTGCGATGGAGGAGGGAGGAGATAAAAGAGGGACTCCAGGGTCTGCCTGGGAAGGGCAGGGGAAAACCACCTTCTCCTGCTCGCGTCCCTGCCTGCATCTGAGCTGTGCCAGCAGTGCGCCTCTGCTCCCACAGCATTCTTGCCGGTCTTGGAGCCGGCCTGGCAGAGACCAGGGCTCAGGCAGGGTCAGAGCCTTTGCTCCTTTCCTCTTCCTCAGGGAAACGTGGTTACGAAAGATCTCGAGGTTTCATCTTGCCTCTCCATCAAAACCTCGCCCCCTCGCAGGCTTTGCTTAGCTGCTGGGCAGTGGGTAGGACTCCATGGCTGTCCTGCTTTGCTCCTTTTTAGTGCTGTTTAATTATCAGTGTTCCTTCATTACCAAGCAGAGATGGGAAATGATGGCGGCAGGGAGGGCGCCTGCTCCCAAACCCCATCCCTCCCCTCCAAGAAACCCTGGCTTTACTCTCCTGGCGGCTGTTTCTGCTCCAAAGTTTTGCGGAGAACGTGATTGTTTTTTTAGCAAAACCCAGTTGCCTCGGAGACCAACGGAGAAAAACCAGCAGGATTGCCAGTGAAACGATGTGCAGGGCCAGCTAGGATAAAAATAACAGGCTGGGGCAGCATGGGGCCCACCGGATCCTCCCGGCAGGGCAGGCTCAGCCTGACACTGGCTTCGCCGTGCCCAGGAGAAGTGTGCGGCTGCAGTGCTGGGTGCCTGTAAATAAGGAGGCTGGAGCTGTAAAAGCTGCTTCCCGACAGCTCGGCCAGTTTACGCAAGCCTCTTTTTATTATATACTATTTACACTTTGGATCAAAAGTGGCTCTGCAGTGTTTTCCATGAGGGGCTGGAATGCGCCTGCTACCCTGACGGGGGACTGCGTCCCTCCCCAGCACGGCTGGGGAATAATTTCCTATTAAGGAAACCTCGGAGCTGGAGGAAGTAAGACGTTAAAGCCGGTTTCCTCCAGGGAGTCCTCCCCTAGCATACCCTGCGATAGTGTGGTGGTTGTGGCAGGGGAAGAAAACACCGCTTTCCCCAGCAGTGTGATGCCCCTGGTCCCATTCCTGCGGTGCTGCCTGCAGCTGAGCTGGACCCACTGCAAGAAGAGAATTCGGGCTCCTCCGTCCCATAAACTATAACTCACCGTTTCCACCAGTGTTTATTCCTGGCATGTGTTGCTCTGGGCAGAGCCACTCTCTCTACCTGCTGCCTTTTGAAAATCTGAGTCGTGCTCTCCTTCCTCCTCCTTTCAGCTCAGTTTTGGGGTCGAGAGTAAATATAGATAATTTTGCCTCGAGAGGGTCCTTAGGTTAAACCCCAGCTCTGCCACCAACTTTCTCTTTGGCCTTGAACCTTGCCTCAGTTTCCACACCCAGGACAGAGAGTAATTGCAGACAGGTTGTGAAAATCGATTATTATAGATTATAAAAGGGCTGTACTGTCATTAGCATTGCCCTAGCTCGTAACTGCGAGGTGGAGTTTTCTAGATGGAGCATTAATATTTTTCCTCAGATGGCAGTGTGTACCTTACCCAAAGAAATGTCTTTGAGGCTACATGAATCCTTTTTTGGGGGAAGATGTGACATATCTGTATGTAAGATTATTGCTAGGAACTAATTAGCAGGACACAGCAGCCGGGCTGTGCAGACGTCCGACTACCTCTGCGTACCTGTGCTGTTCTGCATGGTTGTTTGAGTTTCATTTGCTTCTGGCACCTGGGGGAGCCCCTTGCAGAGCTAAACCATGGTGATATCCAGCCTTCCACTGTCTGGGGGTAAAACGTCAGGAGAAGACCAGATTTTACTCTTTTGCACCATAAAAGGCTCTTTAAAGCATAGATATCCTGAGGAAAACAAGCCGAAGCGCTGGAAGCTGCCTCGGCCAGTTGCACCGCAGGAATCCCAGGCACGTGCCCGAGCTCTGGGGGTGCGCGGGCAGGCGGCTACCAGCAGTGCCGATGCGTGTCCTGCCTGTGATCTGCCCTGCGGAGGTGGGCGGGAGAGCGGTGACGGTCGGGGACAATGGTCAGCCACAGACAGCAAACCTTCCTTATCCCGCACTCTGCTCCGAGGGCATCTGAGGCACCAGGCTGCTTTGCAGCTCCTGCCCCGTCTGCCTGTTCAGCCTGGGCGTTCCAGCCGGCGCCGTGGGCAGTGCCAGCTATTGCCTGCCCCGCTGCCTGTCCTGCCCGCGTGGTGCTGCCCTGGCCTCCTTGGCTCCCTCCCGAATCCTCCCGGGTCGGCAATCCAGCTGCTTTCCCCATTGTGCAAGTGGCTGAGGACAGAGCTGGCATTGCCTAGCCACCAGCTGAGGGAACAGCAATTTTTTTTAATTTTTTTCATTATTTTAGTGAAAATCATTTGCCATGGGGGTCACGCTGTCCTGAACAGCCCATCCCAGCTCAGCCAGCAGCCCCCTCACCCCAGGCAAAGCCCCTTGGCGCTGCTCAGACATCGGGCAGAAACCCGGGGCATGTCTGTCGGCAGCACTGGGGATCAGCTGATGGGATAGAGCTAATGGACGTTAAGGTATGAGGAATCCTCCCCCAGACTGCTGTCACTTGGGAGAAAAGTCATCCTGGAGTGCAGCCTCTGCGGCAGCCAGTGGAATCAGCTTTACTCCTGCCCAGGGGTAACCACAGGTGGACGTGGGGGTTACCAGGTGCCGTATGATGTCCGTTAACAGTGCCCGGTACTGCTGGTGCCCCGGGACTTCCTTGCTGTGATCCCAAGGGATTCCCATTGGAGCTGGAACGCAGCTGTTCCCGCAGTGCCAGGTGAAGGCACCCGCCGTGTCCCTCCAGCCTTCCCCTTTCCCACCCTCCGCCCTGTCTGGGCGTTCCTTCAAAAAAAATGTCGGGGTGGGTGGGAAAGTCAGTGAGGTCCTGGGATCGCAGCCGGGATGTCATCTCCCGGTGCGTAAGTAAAGAAGCTGGCTGGAGGACGGCCAGCAGGTCTGTCCCCTGCCAGCCCCCACGAGGAGGGGACAGCCGCCACCAAGCCATGAGTGAGCCAGTTAAAAGCCATCCGGAGGTGTGTAACAGCTGCCCTGGAGTTTTCTGGGCATGTGGGTTGGTGCCGAACAGGGTGCTCTGCACCCTTGGGTGCTTGGGGAGCTGCAGCACCCAGGGGGCTGCCTGTGCAGTATGTGCTCCGGTGTCACATGGGGAGGATGGTCCCACTGAAAGCAGGGAGAAGGAGCGTGGAAGTGGTCAGCTTTCATCTCTTCAGAACAGATTAAAATAAAATAAAAAACAAGAGGAAGGGCAGGACCAGCTGCAGGGGGAACCTTTGATTTTTTTTTTTTTTTTTTTTTTGGAATGCTGTACGCTCAGTAGCCGGGCAGCTCACACAGGGGATTTCCTTCTCACTGGCTCTTTTGGGGGACAAAATGAGTGTAAATACTGCAAATCCCACTGCAACAGTGTCTGCCGTGGTCTGCCTCTGCACGGGGTTGTGATTCCCAGTGGCTTGGACCAAAATCAGTGGAGGGACTTGGCTGTGCGTCCTGCAAGGCATGGGTCTGGCCACACTCTGAGATCATTTGATGGTCATTATGTCCTGTTAGCAAAACCTCAGCTGTATCTGCGCGTTACATCCTGTTAGCAAAACCTCAGCTGTATCTGCCAGATGTCACAGGATCAATAGGAAAGCAAGGCACAAGGGGCAGTAATGGCTTCTGTGCTTCACCTGTTTGTCTTCAGATACTGGCCCTGAAGCCCCTGTGCAGCTGGGGTGTTTTATGCCTGGAGAGTACAACTAAAAATGAATAAATTTTGCATTTATTTTTGGTTTTAATGTAATATCTATAGAGGTCCTGCAATACTGCTGCTTTTATAGATATCTGTAAGAATTTCTAAACTGCATTCTGAAATGTTAGGCATTAATTTCTGTTAATGTAGGGTTTACTCATTACAGTGAGCCTGGGCTGTTAAAGCGTCACAGAGCTGCAGTGAGCGCTTGGCGTCAGAAATCACATCTGTGCGGCTTCCGTGGCAGAGACGTGTGGGCATCGTTCATGGTGTGAGCTGTTGCCTGGTTTTGAAGCTTAAGTTGTTTTTCTGTCCGTACCCATGTCTTTGGGGCACGTCTTAGCTCTCCCTTCAAATAACAAGAGTGCTTGGCGGCTCCCGTATCGCCTTCCGAACCTCCCCTGCCCGGCCGCATTCCCGGCAGCGCTGCTGCTGTCTCCCTGCGCTCAGCGTTTCCAGCCTGTGTGGCCAGGCGGCAGTGAGCGTCTCCTCGGGGAACGCGGGTGTGTGGTGCAAATGACGTCCTGAAATCGCTGGAGTCAGCAGAGCCTCCTGACTAAATAAGGGCAGGTAGAGCAGGGCTTTATCAGCGTTGCCTGAGTGTGACAGCTGGGAGCCGAGGCCCGCGGCAGCCCACGCCGCTGGAGCTCGTCCGCACGCTTACACCGATAAGGTGCTTTATTTGGCACGACTCTGCCCCAGCAAGCTCCTGCCCTCCCTCCCCGACGCTCTCAGGGGTTTATGCTGACGGCGGGGAAGGTGGGCAACCAAAGCGATGTCTTCCCGATGCACCTCTTTGGTGAGGCACGGCATGTGTCCAGGGCAGAGCTGGGCTGGTCCGATGGCCATGGTGGTCTCAGCTGTCCTGGGGCTGACAGCATAGCTTGGCTTCCCCGAGGCTGGGGAGTTCACACCTGGGATTTTCGGGTCTGTTGAACCCCCATGTTCAGACTCAGGGTTTGCTCTGAAAGAGTCTTAGGATTTTTTAAAATACCCTTTGCTTTCTGCCTTTCTCAGGCTTTTAGCCAGAGGCAGAGGTGTTAGATGCATCAGGAGCCTGGTGCGTTTCCAGACCTTTAGGTCCGAGGCCAGAGGGCGGGATGCTCATGACCACCCTGCGAGAGCAGGCAGCAGTGGTTCAAGGCAGTCCCTGCCAGGTGGGCTCCTTGCTCAGGAGAGCAGCTGATCCTCCTCTGCTGTCCCAGCTTCATGACCTCTTTGCACCAGGACTGCACACACCGTGTGATGGATGGGTGTGTAACGAGGAGGCAGCAGCGGGCAGGAGATGGGCAGAGCTTGTCCTTCCCCCGGGTGGGATACTGGCTGCAACTCACCTCTGAGCGGGAGCTGCCAGGGAGAGGCACGGGAGTCAGGAGCAGCATTTCTGCAGCTGTAAGATCAGACACCGAAGATGCTGCAGCCTGACCTCTCAGGAGGCTTAAAAGATAGGTTGGTGCAGGTGAAGGGGGGGCAGGACTGCCCCGGCTTTGTTAAAATCCCCCAAGGGGTACAGGAGGATGCCATGTCCCTGGCGGGGCTCATGCTGAGCAAGGTGCCCACCGCACCTGGAGGCAGTCGAGCGGCAGGAGCCAAGGGCAGGTTCTTGACTGAGGGCAGGTCCTTGATGGCCAGGTATTCTGGCTGCCCCACAGCCCCCATAGTGGGAATAAGCATCTCACTGCTGCCACAGGCAGGAACGAGCCAGCGTGCACGTGGGCAGGGAGAAAGGAGGGCAGCCACGCGGCTCCTGCCATAGCTGGGTGCCAGGACACTGGTGCCAGGACACAGTGGTGAGGGGATGCTCCTTGGTCCTGCTCTCCCAACAGACGTTTCTCACAGAGCTCAGTGTGTTTATAAAGAGGACAATCTTGTTTCATTCACTCTCAGTTAATAGAAACCCAGTTGCTGGCATCTATTTCCATACCAACCGAAGCCTGGAGCTGGACTCTCCCACTTTCTGTGTGGCGCTAGTGCCAGCAGCACTTGCTCCTTCCCATGAAACCAGGCAAATAAAGACCTTTTCCCCTTGCAGCTCCTGAGCAGGCGTGACCTCCTCCGTGTGGCTTATCAGCACAAACTGAGGTCAGTGTCCAGGATCACCGTCCCCACGGATGGTTAGGGGGAACCTGCCTGGCCCATGCCACCACAACCATCCGTGGGGACGGTGAGGGGGAACCTGCCTGGCCCATGCCACCACGGCCAGGACCACTTCAGCTTGGGTTTCCCTCAAAGCTCTTGGAGCCAGAACACCACAGGCTGCCTTATGTCATGGCATTGCATTGTTACCACGCGTGGTTTGGTTAGGAGGAATACTTCCACCCAAGCCTCCTCGCACACTGCATTGGGAGCTCGAGGACTTTGTGACACTCACCTCTTGGAGATGGGGACACACAGCTCCTGTCCCAGAGCCAAGACTTGGTCTCTGCAGCCTCGTGATCTGGGCTGAACAGGGCTGGTTTGGCCTTGGTTGGGCTGGTTTTTTTGGTTTTGCTGCCCCAGAGCAGCCGTCCCCAGCTCTGTAGAAGTATTGCCTGTTTCAAACTGCTGCCTGACCCTCGTATCACCTCCCTTGTCCCACCCCAAAAGACCTTTGGGCTCACCCCTGCTTCTAGCTCACTCTTGCCATGCTGGGCAGGGAGCAGGCTGCACTGTTTGGGTGAGCCCCTCTCCGTTCCTGGTCCCATGCGGCCATGGGGACAGCGAGCTGCGGGGCTTGGGTCCGGTGCCGGGATCAGACACCTGCCCCAGTTGCGGGACCCCCACGATGTGTCCCCCCCGTGTGCGGGGCTCAGCGGGCTGGAGGGGTTCAGTGCCATGGAATGAGTGATGGTGTGATGCCTTCACCCCTTTCTTTCAGCTCTTTCCCGGAACAGCCTCGTCCCCAGCCCAGGCTGGCTGCAGCTCCAGCACTGACACATTTTTGGCCCACTGTGCTTGTTACGCTGAGATGCGTTTTGACTCCAGAGGGGGGTGCGCATGGCTTTATCTGTTTTCCACCCGCCTCGCATGAATTTTCTTAGGCACTTTCATGCCCTATTAGGGTAAGAGGGAGCGTGCACTTTCAGTAGCTCCAAGGAGAAAGCATCTGTTGGGCAGCAGACTGCTTTCTCCAGGGCTTCCCGGGTCTTTGGGGTTGAAGCAAGCGGGGCTGTGGCTTGCAGGGATCCCCTCAAGAGGAGCAGAGTTGGGATGGCAGGACGTCAGTCCCAGCGATGGGTACGGCTCAGATAGCTGGCCAGGCAGGGAAAGTGGAATTAATGGGCTGTTCAGTCTGACCTTGAGGGAAATCCTTATCTCAACAGCTTACAAACACAGAAAGGGAAAAATGAAGTGTGACTTTAATCTGCAAAATGACTGTGGAAAATGGTAACTTCTCGTTCAACTGATCTGCTGCCGGGCAGAGCAGGAAGGCTTTGACTCCCATCCAGATGCTCGAAATCAGCTGGCAGGGAACTGGGCTTTAAAATAATCTGATTCAATCAGGCTTTGCTCAGAGGTTATCATCATTTCAGTGGAATGTGAAATAGACTTATATCAAAAACTAAAAAGTATTTAAGTAAAATGTCCAATTTAAATATCAAACCTGAGATACAGAAACCCTCCCTCCTCCTGGAGGAGGTGCATTTTTTTCAGCTTATCCTGGTGCTGAGCCAGAGCCTGTTGGCTTTCTGAGTCCAAGTTTTTGTCGTTTTGCTCCTGCGAGGCCTGCTGAGCCTTCAGCGAGCACCGGGAGGGACCTGGTGTCCCGTCCACCTGGGTGCCCTCAGCAGCCTTGGGTGCAGGCATGGGGGATGTGGGTGCTGCAGCCCGGCAGTGGGGTGGCAGCCCTCACAGCTCCCTCTCTTGTTTCTCCTAGACTTCAAATCTGTGAATGTCAACTCAAGAGACCTATAGGGCTGGGAGAAAAATGCTTCTGCCTTAAATTTTGATGAATAATTGGGCTTCTGACCAAACGCAATATTTTAAGAAATCTGCCTGCTTTCATTTCCTCAAAAAAAAAAAAAAAATCCTGCTTTTCTTTTTTGACTGGGGGGAAAAAAAGGCAAAACAGATACTGCAGTTCCTCACTCTCTTGGTTTGGATTGCTGAAATCTGAAAAACACTCGAGTTAGAAGTTGCTAAAACTTTTCATTGAAAAAAAACAATCTTATAGAGAAAACACACTCTTTCTGACCCATTTTAGCACTGGCGGAGCTGGCAATTGGGTAAAACACACTCGGCTTGTGAATGCTTTCCGTTTGGCAGAGCTTGGGGCTGGGCAGGAGCTCATGGGTCAGGCTGGGCTCCCTCGAAACAAATGACTGCTGCAGCCCTGATGTTTTCTTGGAAGTGGGAATTCATTCCCCTGGGCAGGGCAGGGCAGGGCAGGGAGCAGCCCCTGCCTGCTCAGTGCAGGTACAGGCAGGGAGGCAGGAGCACACGGGGGACGAAAGGCTGGAAGACCTTGATTGTATATGTGCTGTAAAGATGTTTTGATGCACTTATCAGTGGGATAACCTGGCTGCTTTGATCTTGCAGTGGTAGCTAATTAAATAAGGGTCTGCAGAGCATTAGCTGAGCCCCTTTGGTAATGGTGTGGTGGAAGCTGGAACAAATCAGGGGCATTTGTGCATAGTCCCAAGGCTGTGCTGCTCTGGGAGACTCGCTTCCCCGGGCTCTGCTTCATCTGCACCCAGGGCAGCACAGAGGAGAGTGGACCTGAAAACCAGGGGGAGGAGGAGGGAGTCCAGTGGGCAGCTGCAAATCCCCCCTTTTTCTCCCCAAAGATATCTCCGTGGGTGCTCTCATGAGCTGCTCCCAGCCTGCCTGGCTCCGGCAGGGCGAGGAGCTTCCCGTCCTGCCTGTCTGGGGCCAATGCAGTGGTCCCGGGGCCATGCTGCCGTACCGGTGACCAGCAGCCCTTTTTGCTGGCAGGCCCTGGCTTGCACCGCTCCATTTAGAATGGGCTCTGGGCAGCTGCTGGCTGGCATCCGAGGGCTGCAGGGGAAATGGAGAGCAGCTGCAGTCTGTGCCGGCCCCGCTGGCTTGTCACAGCCCATGGGCTCCCGTGCGGGCTGACACGGCCAAGCCCTGCCGGCTAGCTGCCCACCCAGCCCCGCTCAGCTCACGGGGCAATCAGGGCGGCAAAGATTAATTGAGCAAATCTCCCGTACGCAGGGCTGGGGTGCGTAGGTTGTCATCTTATTGAAGACAGCTGCAGATCTGTCTGCTGTAAGATTAATATCACTTTAACTGTTCCGAGGGGAAGTATCCCTTGGTGAAAGATGCAAGTGGCTCTGAGCTATTTAGAGCTGAGGATAACATTTCGGTATTTTAAAAATTCACCAAGTAATCATAAAGGCTAATGCTTGCTGAGCTCATTAGGTGGCAGGGAGCTCTGCCAGGCCTGTGCTCCTGAAGCACTGCACAGAAAAGGATGCTTTTCTCCTGGCTGAATGGCCTGTTCGTGCCCTTTCTGTGGAAGGAAGGAGAAAAGGTCCAACATATCCAGCTAAGCAGCCTAGGCATGTAGAGTGCTATGACTTCTGTGTAAGTGCTGGTACCATGAGTGAAAAGCCTGGGGCATCTCGTCAGCTGGCTGCAAGGGAAGGGAGGCTGGAGGGCAGAGCTGTTCTGCAAGGTCAGGACGGCTTCTCTTTTTGGATTTCTTTTACAGTGGTATGGAGGTGTTTCCTTTAGGAGGCAGTTTGTGCTGATTTGTGCTTAATTCATTATTTAGATCACACCTTGCAGGTGCAGAGTCCATAATATAAACCAGCAAAGACTCACGCACCCCAGGGATGTCAGAGTCTAACTTGAGTGGGTACGTGCACATGAGTGATGGAGCAAAAAGAGCAAAAGGAGGGTGAAAGGTACAGCTGGCTCTCAGGGCAGGACACCCGTGGGGTGGGACACACAGATGGGTTTGACTGTGGGCAGGGAAAGTGGCACAAGAGATGGACGGAAAAGGGATGTTCAGTTGCCTGGGCTGGTTACAGGCAAATGAGGGCAGCAGAGCTTTGCTGGTATCTGCATGCACACGGAGGCAGAGGGAGAGGCACAAAGGAGATGGACTGGGACTGAGCAGGAAGAAGGGGGTGCTCCAACTATAGAGGTGTCACAAGTCCAAAGACAGTATGGAAAACGGAGAAGCCGGAAAGTGTCTGTCCTGGTCAGGTCATAGAATCATAGAATGGGTTGGGTTGGAAGGGCCCTTTAAAGGTCATCTAGTCCACCCCCCAACACAGGTTGGTCAGGTCTGTGTGTCCTTGCCCTTCGTGATGTGAATGCAGAAGGGACCGTGTTGCCATCAGCAAAAGCACTTCTGCAGCTTTCCCTGTATCCCTTCTGAGTGCTGCAAACATTCCTGCCAAGACAAACCGTTATCTCAAGTTTCTTCAGAAGGACAAAATGATTCCTGCTGGTTGCTGGAGCAGGGATTTGGCTGGGCGTGGAAAAGCCAGTTTCCAGGAGAGGGGAGTTTAGCAGAAGTCTCCCTTCTTAGAGCTGACTGATAAATTAAATTTGCTTAATGGCCTTTTTGGCAGCTCATGATATGAAGAACGGCAAGAAAAAGGTGTTCAGTTGGTCCTTGCTCAGGGTTTGCTGAATCGATGGGAGAAGGGAGACCCTGGAGAAAGAAGGACGGTGCTGGACAGGTCTGTCTTTCCCTTAATAAGCAAATGTGCAATAGCTTGGGCAGAGAGCTGAGCTCTTTCCCTATTTCTAGCAGCAAGGTCATCACTGCACCTGCAGGCGCCCCAGCCCCGTCTGTTATTTGCAGTATTCTCTGCTAATTCCAATCTCATTTACAGTCTAATCCAATGTGGATGTGCAAAACAGCATAAACTGTCCAAAGAGGCGGGCATGCTGGCTTGGCTTTGAGTCTCACCTGTTAGCGTGGTGCTCAGCTGCGGCTCGTGTATCCACAGAGGATTTTAGTAGCAGTTGGAGGAATGATTCGGGCAGTGTTTCTGGGAGACGGCCAGAATGGCCAGGAGTGGTGCTCTGTCCCCACACTAGTACATAAACAATTAGAGCATTAGAGCTGTGCCAGAGGAGCAAATAAAACAGCAGATGCATTTAACCCTCCCTCTCCCACCCATCCAGCCAGGGTATGAAGCCTCCTTGCCCGGGGCTGCCCCAGAGCAGCCGCCGCGACCCAGCCGGTGCTGCTGGGTGGCAGTGGGGCTGGGACGGGGGCTGCAGGCATTGCCCACATACCTCCCCTCGGCTCAGCACGGGGCTGCTGCTCCTCCTTGCAAAGAATTCACCGGAGCTATTTTTAACGGCGCTGCCTGGGGAGATGGCTCAGAGTGAAACTGGGAAGCGCTCATCCCGGGGCGGTACTGCCTCGCTTGGGAAGGGGAGCACCGGTGTTGGTTTGCAAAGGCCCCTCTTTGTGTTTATTGCCCCCAGTTGGAGGTGTTTAATGTTCATGGCTCAATTTCCATCGCTGCCTTGAAAAGGGGCTTTTGAATTCTGCTGCTGGGTGCTGTAAAATCTGTGGGCCTCTGTTTCAGTTTCACCCTGACCTCCTCCGTCTCCAGACTTTCTCCTTTGCTGGTTTTTGCACGGGTTGCTTTTCTGCAGAGGCGCTGGGAGCTGACAGCACAACCAGCAGTAAATAAAAAAGTGTGGCCCCGATTCAAGTGCTGAAAAGTATCAAATTTATATGCATATAATAAAAGGCCGGCATTTTCCTTTTTGCAAAAGCTGATTCTGGTTTTTGAGCAGATCTTAAAATTGGAAGAAATTTTTCCTCCTATATGTTTCATGTCTAAGGTTCGAAGATCACCTTCCTGCCTCCCTCAAACCTGCCTGAGCTTTTTTTTTTTTTTTTTAACTGCTTGTGCCCGAAAAAATCGTTTCTCCTCTTTTTCATATTAATCTTTTCCCCCCAGTCATGTTTTTTCTTTTTTTTTTTTTTTTTAACTGCTGTGCCCAGCAGACCCCAGGCCATGGGCTGGGAGAGGCTTTTGTGCTGTGGGTTGCATGCGCTGGGCTCTCCCAGGGCTGCTTTACAGTCAGGGCCAAGTTTTTCTCTGCGTTGAGCTCCCAGGCACTGTCAGCCATGCAGATAAATAATAAATTCAGAAATACTCTAGGCAAGTTAGATGTTATTGTTATGGCTGGGCGCTTTCCTCCAGGCTGTGCTTTGTCACGGTGTTACTAAACCCTCAGCGCGGCTTTTTGGAGGGCTGCGTGCAGCAGTGTCTTCTCTTCGTGCCCCGGGGATGCGCGGCACAGCCGGGGGAGATGTACTTAAAACACCATGCCGTGTCTCCATAAGCCAGATTTTCATCACCTGGCTGCTGCTGTAATAAATGATCTCAGTGACGGAGGGACCCAGCACAGGGCCAGGCTGCTGGGGGAGAGCAGTGCTCTGCCTTGTGCCACGGCCTCCCTGGGACACCAGGGCCAACACGTGGTGTGCCGGAGCTGCCAGATTTGAAGCTGCAGCTGTGTTGATCTTAGTCCCCCCAAATCAAACACTTCTGGGTGACTTTGCAAGCAGGGGGACAGGAGCAGAGGTTGGGCGTGTCTCGCCGAACGAGGGAGCCGGGCAAAGCTGCCGTGCAGCTCCCCTCCCCAGGGCAGTGGGGGATCCCAAAGTCGTGTCGCTCAGCTTGCTGTCACAGCCCTGTGTGTGGAGCTCTGGAACTGCCCCATGGCCTCCCTGGCCTCACGCCCCTCTGCGCCCAGGAGGGCTCGTCGCAGAGCCCTGCTAGCCTTGGGGCCGTGGTGGCTCACAGCGATGGCTCAGCCCAGCTGGCTCAGCTCCCCACCACCCGCAGCATCCTCTCTGCAGCCCAGGTTGGGGTCTTCCTGGCCTTGCCATCTCTTTACCCGCAGGAACTGCAGTACCCAAGCCCCATGCAGCAGCCAGGTAGCATCCAGCAGCTTCTCTGGAGGAAAGGAAATCTCCAGCAGGAGAAGAGCGTAATTGGGAGCTGCCTTGTCACCTCCAACACCCCCAGGCTGTTCCCTTGTGTTGGCCCCAGATGCTGGGGGAGAGCCGAGCGTGCAGGAGCTATCTGCACCCATTTGGTAACACATCAGCATGAGTCCAGCTTTGTCCTTATTAGCGGAGGGAACAGACCCTGCATCCAGTCCACTTCCAGACTGCTTTTTTGGGAGTCACCTTTAGGAAGGCATCCACCTGCTTGCCAGGAGCTGCCTGCTGCTCCCCCAGCTGGGGCCAGCTGGCTGGTTATCTGGCTGGGAAGTGGCCGGGATAGCCTCTGCCTGGCTCAGCGAGCGGCTGAAAGGGAGGATTTTATCTCTGTATGGTGAATCCCATCCTCCGAGAGCAGCAGGACAAAGCCAGGGGTCAGAGCACGTCCTGCCAGGGTGAAGAGCTGCAAGCTTCTTCCCAGGGCAGGCTGTGTGCTCCACGTGCAGCGCACCCAGCCCACTCTGATCCCCCAGGCATGGAGAGCACAGAAACATCCCCCTTGGCCCCTGCCAGATTATAGTGGAATTAATCACGCTGATTATATGCTACCAAAAAAGGAGGTGCTTTCTCTGTTCAGAGCTGCCTCAGACCTGCTTGCGAGCAGCAGCTTAAAATTGCTGTTTTCTGCCTCATCATGTCTTGTTTCTGGGTTTTTCAGGAGATTTTGGATAAAAAAACAGGAATGACAGCAATCCCAGGCAGCTCAGCCTGCAGTGAAAGTGGGGAGATAATGTGTGAGTGTGGGCAGGGAGGTGAATCATGGCTCCAGCAGAGCGGGATGTCATCCCAGGGAGAGACTGGCTGAGCCACAGCAGCTCCACACCCTCTTCTCTATCGCAGGGCCCTGAACAGCGTTTTCGGCTCCCTGTCAAGTCACACTATTGCCTGTATCAGTTGGGATTAATGCCCTACATTTAGTTCTTTCCCCACAGCTACTCAAAACGGGGGGGTGGTGGGTGTATGTATGTGTGTATATATATATCTTCTACCTTCTAAGGGTACAGAACAGCATTTCTATCACCTTTTCATTGCACCTGTTGAGTATTCAGACTAAAGCTAGTCCTGTCTGTATACTGCATCTCAGTTTAATGGGAAAGAATTAATCTTGATTTCATGACTGACAGTCCAAAAATTCCTCTGGAGCATTTTCACTGCAGGGATGAGAACTGCATCTTTCCTCATTTTTTGTCCTAAAACACGACCAGATACCAACCTGAGTCTGAAAAGGGCTCATCAGACACCCTAAGTCCCCATTAAAGGTTGTAATTTGTAGTGAATTGGTGTTTAAGGGCTGCTAACTGCGTATCGAACTGTGCACACAAAAATATGTGGTTTTGCATTTGCAGCCAGTGTATGCTCCATTACGTGCAGCAAGGGAGATATGGGGAGCCTCAGCAAACATGGTAGTAAGAGCATGGGGAAAGCAGCTCTCTGTAAGCCCCGGGTGGAACAAAGCAGCTGAATATACGGTACTTCACCCTCCCTTATTTTTAAGGTGCGATTTTGCTATTTGAAGTCAGCTCCTTCCCAGACCACGAGCAGCTGGGCTGTAAAGCCAGCCCTGCTTTTAGCATAAAGATCACAGGGCCCCGAGCACGAGGCACGCGAGGAATATGACAGCTGGCCAGCGAAATAACTCTGATAGCCCTATAGCCCTATGGAGCAAGGTGGAGATGTGCTGGGAAAGAGTGGAGAGGACTCGGGGAGCCAAGCTGAGAGGGATGCAATAGTTCTGCCTTTCCTGGCACCGGTGAGAGCAGCCCCCTGGGCTGCGGTGAGTAAAGGAGCCCCTTGGACAATGTGTGTTGTTTGCTGGAGAGCTACAGGAGAGACATTTGGGGTAAAACGTGTCCAGTGTGCTGGGCAGGGGCACGCTGCCTCTGGCGAGGTGCAGCGGCTCAGGGCTGGTGACAGTACAGCGGTATTCAGCCATCACGTTATTGTTCCCTTGTGTTCCAAAGATGCCTGCGGTGATGCTTTAGGCATTCCTCTGAGCTAGGTTTTCAGTGCTTCGCAACATGGCGGCAAGCCCATTTTGCAGCACCTGCTGCCTCGCTGCAACAGGTGAACATGCTCGTGTTTGCAAATACACCCGCCCTGTTCCCTTGTGTGGCTACGTGCAACCTTCACACCTTAGCCTTAAGCATCTGTGCCCCTTACTTGTTGAAAATCTGGTCTTTTCTCCTCGAGTGTGGGGTTTTTGGGTCAAGTGGGCAAGCGCTGAGTGCTGTTATGCCAGATGGGCTGATTTGATTTTGTTGCTGGACAGGGTCCACTGCTCGAACTGGGACAATCCTGGCTCAGACGGTGCTCACTGTTGTCCCCTCTTCTCTCCGCAGGACGGCTCATGCCAAAGCCAAGGCTGAAGGGTCTGAGCAGGCAGCTCAGGCAGCTAACAACGAATCAGGCATAGCCAGAATGATGGCCAGGGAGCTCTCCCCGGACTTCTACCAGCCAGGTAGGACCAGAGGCATCTTCTAAGAGGGATTCTGCAACTTCCTTGGGGAATCTGTTCAAATGCTTCAACCGCTTTATAACTCCACAAGTTGCCTTCCTGTTTATCCTAAATCCTCTTTCGTGCAAGTTCAGCCAGCCCCCTGCCCTGGATGATTTGCTGTCCTCCTTGCACCACTGTTTTACCTGCTGGAATATGTTACCGTAGCCTGGAGGAAAAGTCCACAGTCCCTCAACTTCCCCTCGTGTTTCTCCATGCGGAAGCGCTCCCAGCACCAGGCAGGGCAGGCAGCGAGCTCAGGTCTATTTGCAGCGCTCCTGTAGATATATCCCTCGTAGCTTTTTCTTGGAACAGCTTTGCACATTGACTCACAAGCCCATATCCTGTGGGGCCCCACTCCGCACCAGGGTATGATCAGACTCGGCTAATTAGGGGCTGTAATATCCTATAAGAAAGTTACTAATGCAAAATACTACTTCCCTGATTCCCTATTTATTTGTTAGCATCACTGCTGATTATTTGGCTGGGAAAACACTTGGGAGGTTCCTTCTGTGAGACCAAGCACTGAGGATTAGTAGATAGGAAGTGTAATATTAGAAGCAGCATTGTGAATGCCATTACCTTTCTCTAGACCGAGTTAGCTAGAGATATATTCTTCCTGGAAAGCTTTCCTTTCCAGAGAGGGAAGGTAATAACAGAGCAGAAAAAAGGATCTGAGTGCCTCCATTTTTATCTTGTCTTTCTTATTATCCGCCTTTGTTACCTGGAACAAGTGCCTTGTGGCTGCTGAGGCAGGATCACAAGGGACCATCACAGCAGCAAAACCGGCAGTAGAAGCCAAAGGTTGACTCCTGCTCAGCAAAACCTGCTGCTTGCTCCTGCTCTGGTTTCAGTGCCTCCGGGTGTCCGGTACTACACCCCGGCACAGGGCACGCAGTGGGAAAGGGGAACAACTCACACCTGGCGCTTGGCCGGGGAGAGTCATGCTGACAGATTTGCCTAAATTCCCCGTACTCCCACCTTGCCCTGCACCTACTAGCTGGGGAGACGCTGTGCTGAAGGGCTGCCCGTTCCTCCCCACCACCCAGCAAGGCCCATCGGAGCTGGCTTTGAGTGGGGAAACACCACAGCGGCCGGGCATGGGCGTGAGCCAGCGTGTGGCACTTCATTTAACAATAGCTAAATGTCGCTTGATCCTGACATAAGCCCCCCAGCTGCCACTCACAGCTCCACATTTACCCTTTGCACACTGGGGTATTTATAGCACAGAGGTGAAGGAAACTGGAATTCCCGATGGGAGGTTTTTGACATCTAGCTAGATTATTTTTTCCACCCATGGCAATTGAATGAGACAATTGAAACAGTCTCTGCAAAATGCCTGAAGCAGCCTGGCCTCTGCTCCTGTCTCCTCGGGTGCTGAATCCTCTCGCCGCTTTTATGTAGGGCTTCGCTTGGGTCCTGGCCACTCTCAGTGGCCTTGTAAGCTGCTGATGCATGTTTTTCTTCTATGATTCTTTTAAACCTCTAAATTCCCTAAGTGCACAACAAGGGGAAATGTCTCTTCTTGCACAGCTGCACCATCCAGGAACAAACAGACAAAAGTCCACCCTTGGGTTTTGCTAGGAGTCAGAGCTGCTGGTCACACAGCCAGGAGAGCCTGGCAGTGTTCGGCAGCTGTGTTTCCCCCTGCTATCCCGGCAGATAGACCCTGCTATGTCTGGCACAGGGCAATCCTGCTCAGCAAGCCTCATATCTCTAATAAGTATTGAGCCCTGGGTTTCATTTAGGATATCAACACTAATAGCTTAGAGGAGAGGGATGTAAGCCAAAGCCTTTGCTGAAATGTCGTGCTGGGAGGTGCAGGTGGGAAGGTGAGGAGGATCAGAGCTGTGCGGTGCCCTCCAGGCAGTTGGAGGTTTTTTGGTGTGAATTATTCAGGAGGAGAAGAAAGCAGCAGGAGAGAGTGAGAAGCCTGGAGCTGCAGGCAGCCTATTTTGAGGAGTCTGAACAACTGTTGAAACGGCTTCCAAATAATCCACTTGCAGCCAGAAATAAACGGCCCTGAATGGGTCACCTGCTGATTGACAGGAGTGTGCAGGCAGGGCAGAGCAGCTAAAATCAGTGCCCTCTTTCTCCCCACCGCCCCCTTCAAGCGGAGACATTGCCTGCATGGGCAGGAGGTAGCAGCGTGCAAATCACACCGCTGATTTATTAGAGGGAAAGGAGCACCAATCCCAATTTCCTGACCAGGCTCAAGTCTGCATCAGTCCTTGGGGTGGAGGAGATGAGGGGAGGAACCGTGAGGCAGCCGGGGATGGCGCGGCTCCAGGGTCTGTGCCATTCAGGAGCACAGAGCAAGCCCTGTACGTTTGCACCCCTCAGCATCACTTGGATTCAGCAGAATGAGGCCAAAGCCACTTTCAAAAGCAGGTGCTTTGCTTTCAAACAAGCTGCTTTGTGACCTCGCGCTGCCCATAAGGAGCATGCTCTTCTTGTTCTCACTTGCTATGAGCATCGCGGTGATGTGCACGGACCCCTGTCCCAGCGCGGGTCCCAGCATGCAGAGCACTGTGCACGGTTGTTATTCCAAAAGATATTCCCAGTTGTTCAGTGGTGGATTTTGCTCAGCCAGCTGCCCAGCACGATGGATATCTTCGGTGTCAGGCTCTGGCTGACTTCCCCAGACCCTAGCTGGGCTGCAATTTGCTTTGCAGACATGGCCTAGGGTTAACAAGAAGTAAAGATTTAATAATAGGTGAATAATTGAAGTGAGGGCAACGTTGCTAAGAGCTGACAAGTCAGTGTGGGAGATGAGGCCGGAACGAAAGTCGAAGCCCTGAGTCACCTTGTGTGGTGGTGCCAGGTAATTTTGCTGCTGTTGCGGGGCTCAGTGCAGAGAGGAGGGCTGTGAAACTGCCAGCCCTGCTCCATGCATGAGAAACGTGTTTTTCCCATCGTGAGGGATGACAGGTAGGTCATTTGGGGATACCTGCCTTTCCCGAGGAGACTGGGCATGCCCCGTATCACTTGTGAAGTTGCCACGCTATTAGACACCAAAGAAGCCACATGGAAGAGTTTCCCAGCCGTTAAAAAAAAAAACAAAAACTTGGGTGGGAGCTGGATCCTCTTTAGCCCCAGGATAACCCATCTGTATGACTGCAAAAAGCTGGGCTGCAGATTTTCACTGTTTCTTCACCCTCATCTGGAGCTCCCCGCCTGCTGCTTTGGCTCTTCCCAGCCAAATTTTTCCCAGGGGAAAATGTCGGACAGGGAAGAAAAAGCTGAGTGGGGTTTCTTTTTTACCTGTTACTTTTACTCTTTTGCAGCAGGGGCACCCCATGAGCTAAACTGTGGTATCGAATCACCAGCTGATTTCCCAGGTTTAAAATACAGAAATTCAGTTTTGCTGTTAGCAAATACAGCTGTTAGCACGCTGTGGGGCTCAGAGCCTCCGGCTGCTCCTGGAGGAAATCCCTCCTGGAAGCAGGCTCTGGTTTGGGAGCATCTCCTCTCCCAGCCTCCAGCCTGGACCCTCTCGCAGTCGTCCCCAAACCCGTTGGGGCTGTGGACATGGCTGTCAAAGGTGCAATGGTGGCGTGGAGCTGGGGTGGCCTGCCATCCCTCCGGCCCCCGGGGAAGCTCCTCACACCAACCCCTCTCTCCACAGGCCCCGAGTACCAGAAGCGGAAGCTGCTGCAGGAGATCATGGAGAACACAGTGCACGCTGTCAACATGGAGGAGGAG
>NW_008795560.1:609412-619878 GCF_000699145.1 Aptenodytes forsteri
TTTTTTTCCCCCCCCCCCGCCATCTCCCCAGCCCCCCCTGCCCCGCCTGCTGGGGCTGGCGGTCATAACCCTGTTATTTTAACTTCCTCTCTGCGCCGGGGTAGATATGCTTTCAGACACGTCCCTATTTCAAAATCTGAGGAAAACAGGCATTTTCTGATTCATTTTTTACACTTTTCTCCCCTTCTTTTCCCACCCTTTTACCAGCCAGTGTGGATCTGGAAATTTTGGGGGAAAATGTCGGACAGGGAAGAAAAAGCTGAGTGGGGTTTCTTTTTTACCTGTTACTTTTACTCTTTTGTAGCAGGGGCACCCCATGAGCTGAACTGTGGTATCGAATCACCAGCTGATTTCCCAGGTTTAAAATACAGAAATTCAGTTTTGCTGTTAGCAAATACAGCTGTTAGCACGCTGTGGGGCTCAGAGCCTCCGGCTGCTCCTGGGGGAAAGTTTTGCTGTTAGCAAATACAGCTGTAAAACTAGACGTTTTGTTAGCCCGCTGCTTCTCATCTTGCAGCCCTTTGGACGTGAACGGTCCGACGGGACTTTAGAAAAGCACAGCTTGGAAATATTTTGGTCTGAAATTAGAGCAATCTCATACAGATGCGTTTGGTCATCTTAAAAATTTACAAACGTGGGCGCTATGGGTGGAGAAGGGAGTTGGGAGGAGCAGCTTGACACGGGCTTGGCAGTTTGTGTGCCTGTGGTCAGGGTCTCCTTTAATCTGCTTTAGCCTCAGAAAAAGCCTGATTTAGCCTCCTTAGCAGGAGTTTGCAGGGGAGAAATAGGAATAGGGATTGATAGATATTCAACTAGTTTGAAATTCAGGCTGGTGGTGAAGTGCCAGATTTATGTACGTTGGAAGGGGGCGATTCTGGTGGTTTTGAACAGCAGAATCAAGCTGTATCTGTCTCTTCACCTGGAATTGCAGTGTATAATACTCTGTTTTGGGTTTTTCCTTCAGGGACCTAACACAATCGTGATCTGCATGGTCATCTTATTGAACATTGGTCTGGCCATCCTATTTGTACATTTTTTGACATGATGTGCCCCTCGGACAAGGTAAGACGAGCAATGAGATTTTATCCTCAATTTGTAGACTTCACTGTGGACGGTTTAGGGT
Organism: Aptenodytes forsteri; assembly: GCF_000699145.1. NCBI lineage: Eukaryota > Metazoa > Chordata > Aves > Sphenisciformes > Spheniscidae > Aptenodytes > Aptenodytes forsteri. The sequence goes on from NW_008795560.1 coordinate 610,536, forward strand.
TGACTGGCTTTATTGCCAACGCAAATCATTCAGTGATGGATGCCCTGGCGATGGAAATGCATGGGCATTTATTCAACAGATGCAATTGCCTTACATTGAGCGTTGAGATTCTCAGTTACCCCTTGTCTGTTCCAAGAGTGTTTGTGGAGTAATTTCAGTGGATAGTTCTCGAGTCTTTTCGTAAAATTATTTCCTCAAAGTTAAAAAATTGAACTGTGTTGATTGGATACAGTCCCACAGTATAGTTTTGCTTTCCCAGTTGGATGGACGTGATTCATGGAGACTTCCAGTGCAAGAATGTGTGATGTTAAATTTGAAATTTGTTTTCTGCAAGAAACACTTTCAATTTGCTGTTCCGTGGCCGCTGCTGCCAGGTAACTCGTGCGTTGCAGTATTTCTTGGCACTCAGCCCAGCAAGAGGCAGGAACACAAAGAGAATGTGAAACTGAAATTTGCAGCTCTAATTGCACCAGTGCTAGTTCTGCTGCTGTTGTTACGTAGCTGTGTTACTAAAGGTAAATATGAGCTGCGATGGGTATCTGACTAAGGTTAAACTGGAGCTTGCTCAGCTCTTCCACTTGAATTGGGATGAGGGTTTGCATTTGGATTTGGTGGCAATAAAATCTTGTGAGGTTTCTTGTGCCTCCGGGGTTCCTGCACACAGGAACGTGTCATGGGTTTGCTCAAGATTTCTGTTGCCTTGGGCTCAAATACTGCAAAAAAACCCATCAAGGCTGAACCTGACCCTTGGGCCTCACGTGAACATAATGTGAGAGGTTCCTCCCAAGCCCCTGTGAGGGTATCAGGCTGCCTTCCTGGGGCCTCCTGGGGGATAAAACTGCTCTGCTGAGCACTGCTTTCTGTTGTGTTATTAGTCCCCACTCAGCCTGCATAGGTGAAAGCCTTGCAGACAGCCGTGATTATGTGTCGGTCGTGTGTTTTGCTCCCCCTTGACTCTACCGTTCATCTCTGTCTGGTACAGGCGTTGCTGCTGATGGAGACCACAGACCTCGGCAGGGATTAAATCTCAGCCACCTGGAAACACCTAAGAGGAGGACTTGAGATCCCAAGGTTGCACTGCAAACATGAACCTTAAACAAAAGTGCCTGAAGATCAGTTCAGTCTCCCTGCTCCCAGGCTGTGGCTGGCCTCTGCAATCTACCAAGGAAAAGCCAGGGTTTCTGCAATTCAACCTCCTTCTCTTCTTTGTATAAAATAGCAGTTGCCTTAAATTGTTCTCACCAAAGCCATCAACTGTCCTGTCATGCCAGGGATGAGGGATTTATCTGTAGCTGTAGGAAAACGAGTAAGAAGGTCTCATCTGTGCACACTGATGTGTTTTGTAACTCCTTTGGTTGACTCAGTGTCAGAGATTTCCCGAAGAATGTCATCCGTGGCGTGGAGATGAAGCAATACACAGCAACCAAAATGACTCATGAGAGCCGCGCCACGGCTAGGGGCGGACAACATCGCCCTCCATGCTTGGAAGTCATCCAAAGGGATGAACAAAAAGTGTTTCCTTTCCCCATTGCCTGGAGTCGTTTTCCACGTATGGAGGACTGAGAGGGGGAGCAAGTTGAAATTGGGCTTGTTGAAGAGTAACCAGAGTCCTGCCCATGCCTGCTGACGTGCCACGGACGGGGGCCGCGGGGTGGGGTGCGAGGGACTGGCTGATCCGAGGCTGTTCGTGCATGCGGGGGGTGCTACGGGTGGAGATGGTCCCGTTTCAGGACCAGGCACCATCCGAGCGCTCTCCTGCCACCAGCAATGCTCCACGCAGAAGTGTCTTGCAGCGGATGACTTCCCGCTCTAACAGTAAAGGAAATAGATGTGCTGAATTTGTCCCTTTACCCCTTTTTTCTATGAAAATGGTGCAAGTTACAATGAAAATGAGGTACTTACTGAAAAATACCTCCGTATGCCCACAGGTTCCTCCCCTTCGTGCTCTGGGCTGCAGGGGGGCTCCTGTGCTCTTTCATTGCAACAGAGTGAACAGACTTTCCAGCCAGAGGATGCAGGGTGGCTGTCGTGGGAGAGGTTACGTTATTCCCGAAAGGAAAAAGGTGCAGAGACCTGAGTGGCTCCAGTTCTTTGGGTGTTAGGCTCAAAAATACGCAGCAGCCAGACTTTCAGCACTGGTAGAGTACAGAAGGGCAATTCTAGCTGTTGTTCTTTTGTGTGAGGCTCAGAGGCCTGGGTGATTTGCACCGAATATTCCCAAAGCTGCAAGAGAGAGTGACCTTTGGAAGGAGATGTTTCCACCGTGATCTGCTCTGATCCTCTGCAGTGCGAGCTTAGAAAGTCAGCACAGATGAAGTTACAGTTTAGTGTGAGGCTGAGTGCTTGGACATGTTTCTTCCTTCTTCTAAAAGCAATATGTATTTTCTATCCATTTTTAAGGTAATCGGAAATGTTATTTATAGTCGGTTGTGCACCTCTGTGTATCCTGAAGTCCCACAGCACAGGACTGGGTGGGAAAACCTGAGGGACTGGAAAGAATGGGGAAATGATGGTAAGGAAAAAAACAGATGCCCAGTCTGCTCCAAAGGTCAATCTGAAAGGATTTCAGAGATGGGGTGGCAGACAGGCAGGGCTCTACACTGACTGGAGACACAGGGCAAAACCTGCCTAATTTATCTGCTCTAATTATGGCATAAGAGAGTGAGAATAATTCAGTACTTTTCTTTGTGAACCAAGTTTATTTTTTAACCTTATTCAGCTCAGGAACGTTGCCACAGTAGCAAATACGTGGTGTTAACTGTGGGAGAAGTGAATGTGATCCCTTCCTAAAAGCCATGTGGCTGTACCAGTCCTGAGAAAGCTGTGCAGCATCATCTACACTTCCACAGAGCATAGTTTAGTAGCAATTTGCTTCTTTCTTTTTTTCTTTTCTTAAGTATAAATGTATTGCAAACCCCAGGCTCTGCTGCCTTTGACGTTTTATCTCCATTTGCTGGCATTCACTTGCCAGCTCTGCGGTTTCAATATGCCAACTGCTTTTTTTAACCACCAAGACAATTTCCGTTGAGAGACCTGAGGGGCTTTTATTTATCACTAAGCACAAAAATGGATCTTTTTCAACAGTGTTAAGGTAATCCCCCCCCGCCCCCATTTTTTATGCATGTGATGCGCACTCGGTAACGTGCTTTCCTCCTAGTAACCTTCTGAGAAAAGTAGGTAGATTTGCTTTTATGTGATGTATAAATATATCCATATTGCGCTGAGATATGGATATATATACACATATATATAGCCCCTTAGGGATTTCGTTTTCTTAGATGCAAAATAACAGATTTACCTCAAACTGCATGCTTTCAAAACTGACTAGGATATTGTGTTATACTTTTCAGGTCTTACAAAGATGCAGATACATTTCACTCTTCACACAAAAATGCCTTCATCACAGATTTTACAAGCTGTTTACTACAATCTGTGTACTACTGTCTGGAGTTTTCTGTCGGTTGTTCTGCTGGATTACGTGCAATAATAAACAGTTATCTGCTCACTGTATCCATGTGGATCTTTGCGGGGGAATCTCCAGGTTTCTTTCTGGGTTGGCAAGCTCATTCCAGTCTTACAGGAGAGCTCATCAACATGTGGTGCAGAATTTGCGTGGTGGCACCTGAATGGTTTTTAGCTTTTCCCTAATACCTATTTAAAAATCTGCGGTTTTGTTGATAGGGGGGTTCTTTGCAAAGAGAGTTGTTTTCATTTACTGCTTCTCGAAAGTTTGGTGCCAGATGTTTGAGGACATCTCCAGCTCTCCAAGCAAGCTCTGTATGCTACCATCGTGCTGGCCTCCCCCCGAGGTTGCACGGGGCCGGGCGGAAAGGCGGCTTGCTGGCCCGAAGCCTGCCTGGGTGATGCAAACGGCCGCTGACAGGTCCCTTCGCAGCCTCCCGACCCCAGGGCTGCTGCCAAGTTCTTCCAAGCTGTGCGTCACTGCCTGCTCCTCCGGCGCCATGGTCCTCCTGGGTTTGGAGAGGAGCGATTCTCCTCTACCCATGGCCATCCTCTTGCTCAGCCTCTTGAAAAGGCCAAAGTGAGAGGAAAGCCAGGCGCGAGGGACAGGGAAATGGCAGCCCAGGAGAAGAGTGATTTATGGGGGAGGATGGGAGAGCAGAGCCCAAGAGCCAGCCAGGGGCAGTGGGGCCTGGGGGCCCAAGGAATCCGGAGTAGCCGAAACCTTCAATCCCTTTTCTATTTCTGGAGTGTCTCACATGAGCAAAGCCGGGCTGTGCAGAGGGGCTGGCGGGACGCAGGCTCAGCCTCTGCGGGCAGCAGGGGCTCCCCCGGCTTCTGTGGGACACAAGGGGTCTCATGGCGGAGGATTTCATGTGCTGGTAGAGACTTAGGGAGCTGAGTTTGGTGAAATGATGGCTTTACTCTCCTCTGGGCTTGTTTTGCTTCTGGTATGAGAGGAACAAGCAGCATCTCATTCATCCAGTCTCTGGGAGGAGGCTGGGGGCAGCGGTGTAACCGGAGCCCTTTGCACCTCATAAATCTCAGGCTGATGAATGGAGCAGATCTTTGGCCCACGTGTGGCAGAGGCAGCAGGGAGGGAGGTGGATCTGCTGCTAAAGCAATGATGTATTGCTTTAAAAATATTAATAGAGGCAAAACAAAAAGCCTGCCCCTTCCCCAGGGTAGGGGACAGTGCTGGGTCTCTGTCTTGGGAGCTGCTGGTTTCGGGGGTAACATCCCCCACACTGCTCCCAGCCGAGCGTCCCGGGGTGTGGGCAGGGAGGTGTCCGATATGCGAGAAGCAGGATAAAGGCACTGGCCTGGTCCTGTGACCGAAGGGCAGCAGCCTTAGCCTCCACCGGTGGGAGGGAAGATGCAATCTGAGCCCCGGTGTCCTTTGAGAGTGACCTGCCCAGGCGTCCCGGGGATGGCCGCACTGCCCTCCCCTGTCCTTGTGGGGCATCAGGGCTCACGGCAGCAACCCCCTCTCTTGGCCTTCGTGTTCGTGTGAGAGGAAGGGCCAGAGCTGGGGCAAAGGTGGCCCCGGCAGCGAGTAGGTGTTGGGAAGCACAGGGGGGTTACTGTGCTCCTTTCTGGCCCAGGAGCCAGGAACGGGGCTGGCTCCACGCCACCACCTTCGCTTCAGGACCCTTCCCAGAGGATGCCGAAGCAGGCCTCAGGCTATGCATCAGGGAATAGCCACTGTTAGCAACTCCAGCAAAACATTTTCCCATGCCTGGCCACGGCTTAGCCCCCAGCCCTGGCTCTGAAAGCGCTGGCTTTCTCCCTCCTGCCTGGCCAAGCCAAGGGCGCACCATGCCCAGCTCTGGACCAGCAGCAAGGGGCCCCACGGCGGCCACCCGCTCCTGTCCTCTTCTGCCAGAAACACTGGCACTGCATGGCTGGAAAAAGTTGCTTTTATTTTATTTCCTCTGAGCAGCCACCCACACTGTGCACGCGAGGACAGACAGGATCAGCCAGCACGGGAGGACAACGGGCCCTCGCTGACCATCTCAAAATCATATTAGCACCGGGACCACCCCAGGACCTTCTCCTTGAGAGGGGAAAGCTTTTAAAGGCTCCCGGGCTTATGGCTTCAGGCGTTCCCTTTTGGAGGAGCAGTGAGCGGCCGCCGGTGCACTCGCAGCATTCCCTGTCTCTATAGAAACAGAAGGCTCCCGGGCTTATGGCTTTAGGCGTTCCCTCCCTCAGACGATAGCTGGGAAAGTGCCCCTGATTTGGGGCACAGGCGATGCCCTCCCACCGGGGTCTGCATTTAAACCCCAGCAGGGCCTGTCTCTATAGAAACAGCACACTCGGAGCACAATTCATGAGGTGGTTACTGAAGAAAATTCAGCAATTATAAAACACAGATTATCCTTTATACTTCTGCCCATCACCCACAGCACAGGGGACCTGTGGCATTGCAGTCACGTTCCCTCCCTCAGACGATAGCTGGGAAAGTGCCCCTGATTTGGGGCACAGGCGATGCCCTCCCACCGGGGTCTGCATTTAAACCCCAGCAGGGCAGAAATGGGCAGGGCTGGTTAACTGCTAAACTGAGGGTATTTTAGTAAATTAGAGTTATTCCTGCAGAACTGGAAAGCTTCAGTCTGCTGTACATCACAGCGTGCTCGCCAAAATGGATGCCTTGGTTTGAAGAGTGCTGAGGAGCGACCTCTGAGCGAGCAAGGAGAGGAGGCAGGTCCCAGGGACAGCGCTGGCCAAAGAGCCCTCCGGGGGCCTTGGGAAACACGGATTGCAAAATAAACAAATAACTGCTGAGTGATTACAGTAATATTGCCGTAGGACTATCCCCCAGGCTTTATTAGCAGCTCCTTAACTGGGACCTTCCTGAACTAATTAGTTCAAAGAAGCAGCCAGGGGCCAGACCAGGCTGAAAAGGGGCTGTATCTAATTCACTCCCTAATGGGTGACCCACCCTCTCTTGTGGCTCTGAACAATTTAAGCAGTTGCTCAGCATCCTCTTCAGTGACCTGAGTGTTACTAATTTACAGGTACTGCTATTTTAATTTTAATAATGTGCTCTTTGCAGTATCGTACCACAGAGTGAAAGCCAAGCTCTAACAACCTGCTCTGGTTGCAGGCAGGTGCTGGGTGCCCTTGTGGTCTTTTCCTCCCTTTTTTAGGGAACTGCTGGTGTTTTGTGGGTTACTCTTTAATGTGGCCCTGGGACAGGCTGGCTCCTGGGACACTGGCCAGGATCACAGGGGAGAGGCTCTCCCAAAGAGCCATCAGCATGGCCATGTTCTCCTCTGGCACAGGCTGGCATGGATGCCTGATTCCTCCCCTGAAAGCACCTTTTCCACCACCCAAATCCAGAGACAAGGTCAGAAGGCAACCTGACTGGAGCTTAAACTGATAATTTTGGTAAGTTATTTTAAGTTATTTAAACTTCTGTGTTTTGCAGGAGTAAACAGCTGTTGCTGAGGATCCATCCATGCACTCCATAGAGGCAATTACTCTGTGGCCTCTATCACTAATGCTGTGTTGAGACCAGCCAGATTCAGGTAAACCTGCTGGACGTGGTGCCTCCTACACTGGAAGTCTCTGATGAATGCTGTGTACTTCAGCCAAACTGTGGTTCTCCCAGCCCATAAACCCCACTCACCCCGCTCTCGCCAGCCCTTCCCCAAGCCGCTGCCTCCTCCATCCCCCTCTCTGTGCTGCTCACAAGTTCATCCCCCTCCCTGGGAGTGTGTGGCAGTGCCAGGTCCCCCCTCTCCTGTCAGGGGACTTGTTTGCTGTGTAATCGAAGAAAGCAGATGGCATTTTACCAGGTCAACAAGCACTGGAAGGGCTTTAATTAAGAAACTAACAGGTTAGATTAAATTGAGGAGCGGCTTCAATGTGGTAAATTATTTAGGAGTAATAGAGTCTCTATTTGGTGGCATATTTATAAACTCGCAGCCTACATTCACACTGTTGGGACTAAATAAATGCTGAGGGTAAAATACAGCTTCAGACTTTATGAGCAGGCTGGGGTGTTGCAGGGTACAAGGTAGTCCAGGCTCAAGCTTGAAGGGGGCTCTTTGATTTCTTATAAGGAATTAAGGTTTTTATTCAGATGTTGGATATCCGGAGGAAGTTACAGTGATGAGTTACTTCTTTTTAACTCCTTTCTGCTGGTGATTTATTTCCTGACAGCACGCAGCTGCCTGTCCTCTCAACCAGCATCTCCTTAGCAAACTGAGTGCTGACCTTCTGCCTCCACTTCCACCTAAAACTCTCTCAAATCCTCCTAACGTGTCAGAATATGTGCCAGGAGAAGGAGCAGGAACTCATTCCTCATCTACAGAGTTTAATGCTCTGGTGCATTTGCTGGAGATCTCGTGGTGCCAGGGGGATTTATCTGCCAATTACTTCTCAAGAAATAATAAAGGGTCACGCAGTACTTGGCAGATAAGGGCAGAAAGGGGAGAAGAGAACTGGATTTTGGGTTTTAATTGAATCCCAAATATGTTGAACAAAAAATTTCAGATCCATCAATTAGCTGTTGGCCCGGGGCTGAAATTTAATTAAGAGAATAGTGCTTCTAGGGTGCCTCTGTCTGGGGGGGGGAAAAGCATGAAGGGGAACAGTGAAGACTGGCAATGTGATGGGGAGGAAAGTGAAGGGGGACAGTGAAGACTGGCAATGTGATGGGGAGGCAGAAAAGATCCTGTTGGACATGCTTCAGAGTTGAGCTGCCACTTGGGTTCGCAGAAATCAAGGCCATCTGTTGAATTGTACATCCCATGTCTGAGAATCATAGAATCATTGAGGTTGGAAAAGACTTCTAAGATCATCAAGTCCAACCGTCGACCCAACACCACCATGCCCACTAAACCATGTCCCTAAGTGCCTCACCTACCTTAGATAGAGAAATGCCTTAGGTCAGGATGCAGGTGGGTTTCCAAGCTCGGACAGTCAATCCTCTTCCCACGTGGCCTCAGGGCAAAGCTGGCTTTCCTGCTGCTCCCTGCACCCACAACCACAGGGTGAAGGACTGGGGATGCAGGACAGCCCAGCCCCGAGGAGATGCTGCCTGTGCTTGATGCGCTGGGGAGGCACCATCCTCCATAGCCCGCAGCACCGCAGCTGGGCTCTGCTTTGCTGCCGTGATCTAGTTACCGTACCAAAGCAAACAGCACAGGGGTGCAGAGTCCCAGTCCCGGCTCCTCCTCCTCCTCCAACCCCACTGTGCGTACAGGGTGTTACCAATTTACTGCACTGCTAAGAAAGGTTAATTTGCTCCTCTCTTCCTTCCTTGCCATCCCCCATCCCCTTACAGCTGTACAGATTAGTTGGCTGGAGAGCAGGGAGGGAAAGAGGAGAGGATGGGATGCTGCTCGCTGTATGTCTCTGGCTGTCGGGGCTGCCTGTGGCCTGTGTGCACTCAAGGTGCCTGGGAGCCCAGGGTCCCGTGCCCCAGGGAGCTGCAAGCCACAGTTGGCTGTGAAGATGAAGAAGATTAATTCTTGTGCTGGCTGGACAGGGCATGGGGTGGCTCAAGGGGAAGAAGCTGTTATGTTTTGAGGAGATAACTCTGATGCATTGGAAGAAGGACTCATTAGCACAAGAGTCCAGCTTAGCTCTGGGCTATGCAATAAGTTGTTCCTGTTAGCCTCAACCCAGCCCACGTAAGAGCTGACGCATCCGAAGGTAAAAGCTGACACATCCAAACCTCAGCCCTGGATTTTGCCACGTCCAGGGGACCAGCAGCCGCTCCAGGGCTCCCCTTCCTCCACCTGTGCCTTCCTTACCTGTGTGTTGCTTCAAGGCACCCTGGTCCTTACTGCTCTGGTTTGTCTGCAGATGCTTTTATCAATGGCTTGTTCCGAGCTGCTAAGGAAAAATCTGTTCTAAGGTGGGGGGG
>NW_008795560.1:619967-630863 GCF_000699145.1 Aptenodytes forsteri
AAACTGTTTTAGGGGGGGGGGGGGGGGGAAATCTGTACTAGAGAAAAGATTGTTACAAGCAAATTGTTTCATTTCCTAGTTTCTTTTGCTAAGTGGAACAATTTTCTCACATCATAGCAAAAACACTTCCATTTTCTTCAAGAAGCAAATCCCAAATCTCTGTGCGGAACTTCCTTAACAACAATAAAGAGGAACTTTGTTCCTAAATTCCCAATATACACAGAAGAGTGCAAAAACGGCATGAATCCTCAAATTCCAAACACACTCTGTTTCAAATAATTGCAAAAAACAATGTTCTCTTTCCTCATCCTTCAGTTATTTTAGGGACAAAATAGATAGTTTAATAACTCACAATATAATAATCATACATGCAAAGCCACCCTACACCAAAATGAAATCAATCCTGGACAGTTCCCGACACATCGGTGAGAGGTGAGGTCTTGTTCTGACTCGCCCAGGCAAGTGATTTCCCATAGACACAGGACGGTTACTTAATGTCTTGTGCTCTTAAAAATATCACACAGATATTTTCCAAAGTGTATGCAAAATTCTAAGATCATTTAACACTATAGTTTGCTGGAAAATGGTGTTGAAGAGTGAGGCTGAATTGGCTGTTCAAAGAATTTTTTACAGTCACTTGAGAGTTACTGGTGGCTGACACTTGTTTTATTTGGCAAGAGCCGTAGTGTTTGGCTCATGTAATCTTCTACATTTTACTCCTAGTCCAGATAGTCTCTTGCAAGTCTGGGGCAAGTGTCCTTGGACTGATTGCTTGGATGCCTCAGGTTATGAATATCCACTTTGCTCACAAGATGATAGCAGCAATGAGTATTGTTAATGTCTTACAGTCGGTGTGTCACTTATCACAAAACACTTGATGGACTTTCACAAATTATTTTCAGGAAATAAGAGAATTGCTTCACTTGCCATTGAAATGCAACTGTAGCTGGGACGGAGAGCAACGCTGCTCGATGGTACGCAGCTACACCACACCGGGGCTTACAGGACAAGGCTATGGTATCCAGCTGAAGCAACTAGAGGAATTTGGACAGAAAAGGTAAAATTATCCAAAAGAAGTTTATGTCACAATGATGGAAGTATTACTATTACCTTAAGGAACACTCATTATTAGTTTGTTCATTTTTCCGTAACAAATCTAACTGGTCTGGACCTTGGGTTTACGTGCTACCAGCACAGCGATATTTCCAGAAGCGTGGGGTGAAGTTTGTGACACCCAGCTTCGGTTATTCCTAACATAGGAGTCTCCACCTGAGAGAGTCCTTTTAGTCAATGGACAGACATAGTCACATCTCAGGAGGCATTCATCTCCTCCTGAGGTATGTGTCTTCCTCAGAGGACTATGCTGAGATGAGAGGAGCCGCTTCCTGGAAGCGCCTAATTGTCCCCATTAACTCTAAAAGGACCCTAGAGGAGCAGCTCACGGAGGGTGTCTGTGTTATAGGCACGTAAATTCGGGTAGGTGAATCTCAGCCTGTAAGAAAACTGGTCCAGCAGAAAGAAGTTGTGCGGTTTTTTTTTTTCCCTTGAATGCCCTTCTCTTCCTGGATTTCCTTTCAATGCTCTGGCCCAACTCAACAAACAGTTGCACTTGCACGTAACACAGAATGGCGTTGCACTGCTATATTTAACTACAGATTCTTTAAAGGTGCTAAACACTGACCTGTGCCTAACACTTCACCAAACAAGAATAAATTAGCGTTAAGGAAAAGCAAATTAATTTGCCTCTAAGAATCTGTTTTGCTAAATGCCCTGGAGAGGTATTAAATTAAGGTTGCCGCAATGCCAAAGCAACTTCTGTTGGCACTTTCCCAACACAGTGCATACAGCCACATATCTCCCACTGCCTGCGTTGTTTCCAGGGTCCCAGGATTTATTTGGCAGGCTCGTTCTTCTCTGCAGGTGCAGGAAGACTGTTCAGATCTTCTTGTTTGGTGATGTTGTGATCAGAGCTGTCATGAGAATAGTCCTTCATAACGCTGTAGTACACCGGGGCGGTGTATGGCGCGGGGTTCTCAGCACTCTTCTCTTTGCACTTGCATAACTTCCTAAAGGCAGCCCTGAATTTCTGTGACATGAGGTTGTAGATGATGGGGTTGATGGCACTGTTCAGGTAGATGCACATGCGGCAGAAGAGAAGGAACCAGATGTTCAGGTACGGAGGGTCCATGAAGGAGTTCACCACCACCAGAGTGCGATAAGGCATCCACAGAAGGGCGAAGAGGACCACCACGACAGCCAGCATTTTGGTCACCTTGCCGGTGGGGATATGCAAAAAGAGAAGTAGTCAGATGATGCTAAATCTCCAGCAGAGCTTTCCCACCCGGAGAAGTGGCGCAGACAGCTAATTCAGCGTACGTATTGCTTATATCTCTCTTTAAGCATTTAAAATAGGCACACAAACCATGGGGCTGTTCCTCTCTGGCTATTCTATCCATTTTGTTCATGAAACAATCTTGCATAAATAAACCCCTTAAATGACAGGTTTTCACCTACCACTGAAGAGCCTTTAAAGCTCTTTAAGGCAAGCATCCACCAGCCTGGAAATGGGCTGGGATAATCATGGGAATTTCTGTACCACAAAGCAAATTTGAAAATTGCACATAACAATAAATCAATGGGGAAAATAACGTGCAAAAGTGGGGTCCTAACTTCTGGGAGTGCCATGGGGTATATCTCCACTCCCCACCTAGGATCTTCTGCTTTCCTACGCCAGCTATGCTGTTCCCAGGGAGAGGCTCCTGGTACAGAGCACCACCGAGAGCAGAAGAGACTGCCTGGGGTCTTACACAAACTCCTACTTGTGCTGATATGGGAGTTACTTAGCTAATTGGTATGAGTTATTTTAATTTGCAGCACACTAGGGAAGTACTACATTAACATATTAGGAACGAGAAGATACTGAGAATTCAGAAGTGAGCAGTAATTGCCCTCAGCTCGACTCAAGCTTGTTTAAGAAAATGAGTTTTTGTACTGAAACTCCAGTGATCCTAATAATTTCGACAGCTATTTCTGGTAGGTGACAATCATGCTCCAGCAAATACTTACAGAATACACACGTCCCCAAGGAGGAAAGTATGAGTAAACACTGATACCGCATGCATATTAAGGCAGTGGCATTTCAAACGTCAGAAAGGGAGTTGTGCAATGACTCCAGTTCTCGATATGGAAATAAGCACTTAGATTACGTTGACAATCTCTCAGTTTTTCTTGGAGTGCTTTTTTTACTTAGTCACAGGCAACGATGCCTTCCTGTAATGCTTTGAGTAGAAATTGGGGGTGGTTGGTAGTGGCAACAAAAAATTCCCTACAAGAAAGGGACTATTGTCAAGCTGAGGCCAAAATAGAAGTGTTTTGCTGTGTGTGGTTTAATGGGAATGTGAGGACACTTCCCAGAATAAGATCTTGCAGTGATACTGTGGGTGCCGAGGCTGTTGCTAAGACTGCAGCATGTTTGTTGCCTTTTGGGAAAGATCTGAGAGATTGTACAAGATGTGCCAGTAAAAGGTAGCTTCAGAGCTTTTCAATGCCTTTTACAAGGGCTGGCTGGATGCAGAAGAGCGAGAGCCATTTCACAAGCTTTTGGTTTCAAGCCACCCTATCTAGCGTGCAACTGCTAGGGTGATAATCTGGTTTATAGAAATACTCCTGAACAGATAGGCTAGGAGTGGACAGCAGCGGCTTGGCACACAGTTGACCATGGTCAAAATCTCTACGTACCAGCATGGTTGTAGCCACTGCCTCCTGCTGAGGCTGGCAGGACAATCCAGGCTTGACCACCCCTTGCCAAGGGAAGGAGCATCCTGACAGCAGTGGTAAGACCGTATTGCTGTGGTCTGCACCGCAAGACCTGGGAACAGAGAGCTCCCGATACTAGATCAGCCCAGAAAGGCACAGATTTTGCTTCAACACTGTATGCCACATGAGCAGTGCATATGCATGGGACCTTCATTTTCTACTTCTCTAAATACCTTTAGGGCAAATAGACACGGCAGCGATGGAGCATTCAGCCACACTGCTGCCTTCCACAGACCCGCTTCTCAGGTTTGCAGAGAGAATTGCTTTTGCCATATTTTGATGCATCTGAGGTTTGTTTCCCAAGAACCTGAATGAAGTTGATCTAAACAAAACCGTGCTAATAGCTGAACCCTACAGCAAAATGCAACCAACTCCTCAGCTTAAGTGATCCTAAATACAATTTCAGTCAGAATTTAATTCCCCTCTACAAAGCAGTTTATTCCTCCTGGGAGATGAGGGCAGGCTCCGTGCTTTTCCATCCCATGCAGAGACAACACATCCCGGTCCTGCCTGGAAGGGTCCATGTTAAAGGGCTGTCTTGGGGGTAAGGTTGGTGGGAGACTTTCCATCAACTTCAGCAGTCCTAGACAGCGGGATTGCTGCAAAATATGTCCCGGGAAAGTGAAATACCACACCTCTGCAGGTCCTCACTGACACAGACACTCCTCACTCAGCAGTTGTCTCAGTTCCTGAGATGCAAAGTTACCCCCCACAGAGCGGGGGAGAATAAATCCCTGAACTTTTACACACTTAGCTCTGCTCTCTGGCAGGTGTCCCTTCCAGCCGGGAGGTTTCTGTATGGCCAAAATATCTCCTTTAAAGCTAACAGATTAATACTGCTCATGTGCTTTCTCCTGAGACTGAAACGTCTTTGGCTTTTTGACTGTTGTAACTCTCTGCCTTGTTTTACTGTTCGGGAACCCACAAAGTTTGTGAAGAGTGATCTGAACTCTGCACCCGAGTGACAACACCACGGGGAGCGTATCCTAATAAGGCTGAAAAGTAAGCTCATTCCGGCCCTTTCTGAGACCAAAAGAAATGTAGTCTGGGAAAGAACCAATGATTCATCTGCTTTTTAGCCATAACTGCCCCTGCTTTTTAGCTGGTTATTATGGAAATGCCGGCGGTGCCAGCGAGCACTCGCCCAGCTCCCACCCGAGCAAGCTCCCAACACCTCCCTCCAGACCGCAGAAGACCACAAAGTGCTGTCATCCAAAGAGTGCTTCCTGCTATGCATCCTACAGCCCTGTGAAAAAGCCGTCTTTGTCCTGGGAGGGGAAACTGGCTGGAAACAGCACCATGAGGATTTATTACCTCCGTCTCACTAAATGCCTTCAGTGCTCCCCAAGGACGCTGCATCCAGACCACAAGCTGGGACAGGCAGCCCTGCCCTGAGCTTGCTGTAAGACTGAAATTTGCCTTTTAAAGACAACCGTCCGTACGGACCATGTTCTCCTGGGTGCGACTTTAGCGAAGTTGCGTCGACACAGGATGTCTCCTCTGAATAAAACCTAACGGTCTGTCCCAAACTCACTTTCATATGTCCATCATGGGGAAAGAAATCTCCAGCGTCGTCTGCTTGCATGGCTGAAACCTGTCTCCGTGCCTTTCCTCACTCTATCTTGCTGAGGCAAGTAACTACAGCACACTTGAGGTGCTCTGAACTGACTTCTGCTGCTCATGTGAAAAATGAACCTAATCAGCACTGAGGAGAGTTTGGGACATTTATCCCTAACTGGAGTAGTCCTGAATTATGGCCCCCAAAAAACAGCTGCACCCAAAAAAGCCAGAGCTTTGCTGTAGCCTCAGAGCATCCCTCAGGGAAGCACCAGCTCAGGGACAATTTTTCCGACAAGTGTTTTGCAACAACTCTCTTGTACATAGTGTGTGCACACAACAGCTGTAAAGGAGTTATGGATAGAAGCAAGACAAAGGTTTGTAGACAGAAGGGGATGCTTTACTAGGACAGTTGATATTTAGCTGAAAACTACTTTTGAGCACATAAGCCAGTGTTGTTGCTGGATGGGCAAGGATATCTGCTGTACAGACCCCAACAATTTTTCCGACAAGTGTTTTGCAACAACTCTCTTGTACATAGTGTGTGCACACAACAGCTGTAAAGGAGTTATGGATAGAAGCAAGACAAAGGTTTGTAGACAGAAGGGGATGCTTTACTAGGACAGTTGATATTTAGCTGAAAACTACTTTTGAGCACATAAGCCAGTGTTGTTGCTGGATGGGCAAGGATATCTGCTGTACAGACCCCTGACTACATCCTGGGTCCCTATGCCAAAGCTAAGGGACAGCTCATCTTCCACCTCCACGGGCCAAGCCCAGTGTTAACTCCTCGGGCAAACCCACTGTGAGCATCCTTCTCACTCCACACAAGATGATCTGCGTCTTGCATCCCCGCGCAGCCCTTCCAACCCATCCCTCTCTCAGCGCTGTGTCCAGCCTCTGCCCCTGTCCTGGAGGCCACAGACGCTTCTCCCCAGCCAGTGTCACCCCTCCCTGTCCAAGCACCGTCATCCTGAGCTGCAGCATCCTTTTTTAGGAATCTCACTCCCTCTAGTGGTCCCTCTCCGGCAGGTGAAATATGTGCTTGGAGGTGGCTGGTGTTTGTATCTGCAGTGCTTTGCTTCTATAGGTGATAAGTACAGCAAAATTCATGCCTTGCGTTGTCCTGCTCTGGACTTACATGTTTTAGAGACACCAGTGAGGGAACGGCAGCATCTTCATGCTCTGAAAAGCAAGCAGTGCAGCGCTGGTGCTGTGTAGAAGCACACAGTGAGGATTTTATTTCCAAACTCTGCATCTCCCCAGCGAAACACCCCCAGCCACCCAGGCTCTTCAGAGTCAAGGGAGAAAAATGGGCACCTCTGGCGTAGCCCATTTTGGACATCTCTCAGGGGACTCTGGGCACGGTGCCTGGAAGAGCCTGTTCCCCTACAAAGAGAGGCCAGAGGAGGAGCACCGACGTGGGTGCCTGTACTTTTGTCAGAGGGACCACCTGAGTTACACACACCCAACGCCTGTCCTCCTGCCCTGCTCTGCTCTCCTGGCCGACAGATCCTCCGGGAGCCGAACCACCCTCTCACACCACTGGTCTGTGATGGGAATCCGGCAGATTGTGCACCATCACCCCAACAAACTCAAAGGTGTTTGCGGGGTCGGGGTCCTGCTTTGCTGCATCGCTGGGACGCAACCTGCTGTCTGCAGGGTCTTATGAAGCTCTCACTGCATGTGTGAAGCCTGTCAGGCAGCAACACTATTGCTGTTTTGGACCAAACTTGCAAGTGTGATTTCTAATGGTCTCTTTAGTGGTTTAGTCTACACGGTAATTGCATTTTAAAGAAGCTTCACCCTCACTTCAATCTTCCCCCCCCGGTAGCATGTGCATCACTTTCACAGCCTCCTCATCACCCTGTCAGATTGGAGACCACCAGGATTTGTTATTAGAGCAGTTTCCAATGCTGTGTCCTCACTTCTGATGCTCAGGACAAAACCCTTTACGAAGGGCTCCCATGGAAATTCCTGGTGACGTTTTCAAGGGCTGTCAGCACTTCTCAGGAGAGTGTGAGAGGTCGATGGCATTACCTGTCAGGCTGCCCCTTCCTTTCCACCCTGGCCAATGAGCATTAATGAGCAAGGAAACCTGCTTATAAGCTCCTCAGCCAGCATCAGCTACTGCAAAGCAGTGTCTGGTGGTCCGAGTTGAGATCCATCTGTGTTTCTTCTTTCCGAAAGTTTCCTCTGGTTTTGAGGGCAGTGATGCCATGGCTATCAGAAAATCAGAGAGGAAAACTCTCTTCTGGTGAAGACAACACAGGACACCGGTGTCCAGGCTGCTCCCTTTTAGGGCTCCTACCTGCCCATTGCATGGGGGCTTTTTGCCGTTGATTTTCTTGGAGGTAAACCTTGCCTGGAGAAGACCACTCAGGTCCCATCTGTGCCTCTCTCCCGCCTTTGCTAAAGCCAAGTTGGTGGGGTGTCCCATGGACCTGGGTGCTGGTGGTGCTATGGGGGCCATAGCCCCCCCGGACACTGCCCTGCGCCTTCGCAGGGGCACATGCGCCTCTGTCGACATCTCCCACATGTTCTGCTGTGGGGCCCCACTGACCATGGGAATGCTCTCCTCTGCACTCGCTTTTAAGCTCCTTCTCCCATCCAGTATTTCCATCTGCCAGCTCTGCTGGCATGAATGGATTCAGCTACCTCCTTTCTCAGATTAAAACCCCTTTCTTAATGATCTGCCCATTCCCCAGCACTCAGCCCGCGCTTCCCCTCTGCTCTACCCCCGCTGCCCCCCTGGGGTCCTGCACACTGCAGCATCTCCCCCCAGAAAAAAAATCATTCCTGTAGCCCTGGCTGCCCCTGCTCGGGGAGATAAATTCCAGGCAGAATCCAGTGCTGACCCCTTGGGGTCTCAGGAGGCTTCTATCCCCCCTGGGTAGTTAGGTTGTTGGTTTTTCCCTCATAACTAGATGCAGAATCATGACTCACTGCAGCTTCTGCTCCTCAATCCATTGCACCACCAGCAAAAATCTCCGGCTGGATTTCAGGCAATGCTCAGGCGGATGCTCTGACAGGACCTGGATTCGTTATGCTCCAAGCACTCCTGTTCACGCTGCCCGAAACTCTTGTCAAAATAGCTGTGTGGTTTTACTTGGCTTTGGTGCACAGATAACTTATTTCTGCACCAAGAGTCCAGCAGATCAACCCCACAGCAATGAGTCAAATGCTTAAGGTTGAACATACGGATCCTGGTTTTGCCCCCTCTGAGTTTATGGACAGTCATATAAATTTCCCTATGATTACATATAAAATGAAGCAATCATGTCCTATGTCATATCCAACTTGTGAAAGATGTTTATGGAAAAACCTGGATTGCAGCCACCTCTGGGGTGCAGCACTGCACCCATTTGACAGCCACCAACCCCTATGTCAGCCACCTAGCCCCCATGCCACCAGTGGCACAGCTGGGGTTTCTTCCTCCATCACTCTCAACACAGCCTGCTTTGAAGAGGTGCTGGTGCGAAATCAGAAGGAAGCATTCAACAAACCATAGCTGGAAGCCCTGGGAAACTGCTTTACAGTTTAAAAACTCAGTGCCGTCTTTATTCCTAATGATGCCAGCTCTGTGATGTCAGGCCAGCCAGGGGAAGTCTTTGCATGCTAAGACATTTCAGGAGGTAACGACGATCTCAAGAAAACTCCCGGTGTAACAGAAAAGAGAGCACAAGATGTTTCCAGGAGCTGGAGTGCCCGTCATGCAGCCCCATCAGGACTAATGGCCTCAGCCACTTGTCCTAATGATGCTGGAGCATGCTGTGTGCAGCACAGCCGCTCCACGGCACAGCCCTGTGGGGGGAGCGGCACAGCCCCTGCAGCGGCTGCTCTGGAAGGAGAGGTCCATCGACCCGCACCTTTAGGTACTGCCTTGCAGTACCTAGAGACCTCGCTGCCAAGCACCCTGCCCGAGGCTCCCGCAGCGGCCAGCAACCCTGGGAGAACAGGCAAGTGCTTTTGCAGAAGTCAGAACTTGCTTTAAACCTTTCTGTGCTGGAGGAAAAGGGAGAAAAAGCTGAACTGGAAAGACAGAAGTTCATGAAGAAATACACGTTCTCTGGGCTGTTTGCTTCCCCTCTGCAACTGAATCGTCTCTTCTGGGGAACGGAGGTTCCTGTGCAAGTCAGGCAATGAGATACTGAGTTGGAAAAACAAGGACTTTAAGAGAGGCTGAAGCCTATTTCAGGCTGTCTGGAAATCAGGTCCTGCTCACTCAAAATCACAACAGAACTGGTGATTTCAGGGACTTAAGCCAGACTCCCAGATTCAGCCCTTTCCTTTAAAATAGCCCATGTCTCTGCCTATGCAAAGTTTGAAACTGGAATGGGATGGTCTCCTGCAAACGGCCAGCAAGCAGGCAAGAGCGTCCCACCTGTCCAAGGAGATGGGGCAAGAGACAGTAATTGTCCATGTGAACAGAGAAAGAGGAGGAACGAGGGCAAGAGGTGGGAGGAGAAGGAGATGGGGAGCGAGCAGGCAGCTGAATGACAGAGGAGTCACCGAGATGCAAACACACCACTGTGACACCGAGGTGCCTTCTCCAGCTGCAGGAACTGGGGGGCTGCAGCCAGGGCTGGGCTCAGAGGGCAGGGGTTCACGCCAGCTCTCCCCTCCCTTTGCTCCTCTAAATCTGAGGTCACCTGCCCAGGACCCTGCCTGGGAGGCGAGTCCTGCCGGCATACTGTGACCCAGCACTCCCCTTCCTCATGGAGGCAATCAGTAATTAATTATCCAGCAAACACCCCTGCACTCCTGCCTCTCCCAAGAGATGCTGGAGCCCTGGCCTGCTCCACCGAGCTCAGCCGAAGCAGGGGGACCCCATCTGTGCTGCCAGACCCCAGCTGGGCTTGGGGGGCCTTCTGTGCAGCAAACCAACCCTCTCCACTCCCCCCACAAAGGGAAGCAAAATATTGGGGCACCCCATCCCCTGCCAGAACACCCCTCAAAGCACTGAGCCCCTGACAGTGCTGCCTGCAGCTCCCTGCCCCAGCCCGGCGGGGAGCCCCTACCTGCTTGCGGGAGCTCAGGACCCCCTTGTTGCCCCGGCAGGAGAGCTTGAGGGAGCCACCCTGGTGTGTGGAGCCCAGGCAGGAGTGCTGCGGGGTGGCGGGCAGGGGGCTCATGAAGAGGATGCGGGCAATGAGGCCGTAGAGGACAGTTGCCAACCCCAATGGGATGACGTAGAAGACAGCAAAATCCAAGAAGTAAATGGGCATGTAAAGGCTTCTGGAGACCCGGTAGCCACAGCTGACCTGTGCCCCATCCGAGAAGGTGACCTGGGTCGTGTCCACCAGGAAGAACCACATGAGGCAATAGAGGGAGGTGAAGAGCCACAGCGAGGAGATGATGCGCTTGGCGCGGGACACGGTGCACAGGAGCTGCGCTTTGATGGTGTGGCAGATTGCAATGTAACGCTCCACCGTGAAGGCGGTGATGGACCAGGCGGAGATGTTGATGCCCAGGTACTGCAAATAGGTGATGCAGAGGCAGCCGGCGGGGCCGGACACCCAA
>NW_008795560.1:631238-631507 GCF_000699145.1 Aptenodytes forsteri
AAGCCCCCCCTTCCGAGATGTTGGGCAGCCCGGCCGCCAGCAGCACGATGAGGTCGGCCACCGCCAGGCTCACCAGGTAGCAGTTGGTGGGGGTCACCATGTGCTTGGTGCGCAGCACCACCAGCACCACCATCGCGTTGCCCACGATGCCCACCCCGCAGATGAGCAGCACCAGCAGGATGGTGACCACCTGCAGCTCCAGGGGCTGCCGGGGCATCCTGCCCAGGGTCTGGTTGCCGCTGCCGCCCAGCACGGCTCCCGGACTGGCC
>NW_008795560.1:631913-666212 GCF_000699145.1 Aptenodytes forsteri
GTGACCCCCCAGGAGTACCCCGGTCCCCGGGACCCCCCATCCGCCTCCCGCCCGCATCCCCCGCCTGCACTCACCGGGTCCTAGCGCACTGCTGAGCTGAAGAGGAGGAGGAGGAAGGAGCCCAGGCAGGGGATGGGGGTGGCAGGTTGGAGACCCCGGGGGCAGAGAGGCGCAGGGGCTGAGAGCAACGAGTGGGTCCACTCGGGACCCGGGACTGTGGGTGCCTTGTGTCCCTAGCCGAGCCACAGGCTGCACTGTACCCTCCGGGCAAGGAGAGCTGAGGATGAGGGGTCCTTCCTCATCCTCGGGAGGATGGGACCAGGGTGATGCCATGGAGACCCATGGCCTTTCCCATTTCCCTTGGGCTGGGGCAGAGGAGCTTCTTCCCTGGGGGTCATTAAACACAAGGTAGTGACCTCCTCACATCATCTTTCCTACAGCCGCCCTGTCCCAAACAAGCACATCAGTGTCACTCCTTTGGGTAACGGCTTACCCAGTCCTGGGCTGGGAGATCCCCTATCTCCCCAACGATGAGGCTGCAATATCTGGTATCTCCCTGATGGTCGGCCTGGGAGATGCCGTATCTATCCGATGGTCAGGCTGGGAGATCCAGTATCTCCCTGACGGTCAGCAGTAGCCACAATTTGCTGCCAGGCCCGTGCTCTGTCCCAAACAAGCACATCAGTGTCACTCCTTTGGGTAGCGGCTTACCCAGTCCTGGGCTGGGAGATCCCCTATCTCCCCAACGATGAGGCTGCAATATCTGGTATCTCCCTGATGGTCGGCCTGGGAGATGCCGTATCTATCCGATGGTCAGGCTGGGAGATCCAGTATCTCCCTGACGGTCAGCAGTAGCCACAATTTGCTGCCAGCTCCGTGCTTGCTCCTGACGTCTCTGCAGGCTGTCAGAAAAGGCATTTTCAAATTGAAAGAGCAATTGTGTTTGCAGAGATAAAGTGCTAAGGGTCCCCTAACCTGTGGAGTGGAGGAAAGGACAAGGGGAAAGCTCGCTTTTTTATTAGATTAGATTTCAATTAGAGGCAGAGCTGCCCCATTAATCCCAGACACTGAGGCATATATCCAAAATGTGAAGGATCGTCCTGATGCTGGGTGAGTCAAGTCCAGGGTTTCACTGGCAAATTTCTAAGCCTGGGCTGTCCGGGTGGATAAAATGCCTTTTGCCTCAGCTCCGTGCTCCTCTCCTATGGAGCAGCAGTCTGCCCCAAGCTCTGGCTTGCTGTGGCAAATAATATTTTCCCCTTTTCTCTGGGAAACCTTATGCCTCCATTTGGCTCCACAGAGGACAATCCTTGTAGTTTTTCACTCCCTCCCTGACATTTTATTCACCTTTGCATCAGTTACAAAGGACAAATATTCTCTTCTTCTCTTTCCATTTGCTTTCCTTAGGGCTCCGCTGGCAGCCTGCACCAGGGCCTGCCCGTGCCCTGGCCGGCCTCGCACCTCTGCCCTATGGCCCCGGGCTGGGGAAGCACGGCAGGTCCCGTCCCTGCCCTTGGAGACCTCCCCAGGCTGCACTTTGTTCTAACTTTCCCCCTTTTTTTAAATAGATGCACTTTAAAATCCCCCTAGAAATTACAGCCGTTTAATGATACTAGGCTGCATTCACCTACTTGTGTTCGCAGTCACCTCTTCAGGAGCCAGGCAATGCCCCCTTTAGTCATCCCGACAGCCCGAATTCCCCTGCTTCTCTCTCTGCGTCATCCTGCAGCCTCTCGCCAGGAGCCTGCCACCTGAGCCCTCGCACTCGCAGCCGTTCCAGCACGCGTTACAGAAGTACTCATCGCCTACCTCTGCGTAAGGACCAGTCTGATGGCATCCATCACATACCCTTTTGCGAGGCTCAGGGAGCTGTCAGGCAAAAGGCACTACTACAATTATCCGTAATAATCAGCATCACTGTCCTCTGGTAAGAACACAGCCTGGTTATTACGGGTGCAGCATCCTGGTTGCTTTATCCTGTGTCATTAGCAGAGCTGCAATACATTATCCCTCTCTGAAGTTGCCCCCCGGTCCCACTGTCACTCCCATCTGCCTTGGCCCTGAAAAAGCTGAAAAAACCCACCTTATTCCTGCATATTGCTCACTGTTGCCAGCACACCGTTATTTCAACAAATGGTAATTTGACAGTGCCGGCAGCTCCCTGTGCTGCGCTGGCCATGATGGATACTGCTGGGAAACACCCAGGTCTGAGGATCGTGGTGGTCAGAAACTGGCCTCTGCTACTGCGCGGTACTTGGAATCAGTTGTGAAGCAGCACATAACAGGAGATAAATGAGTAATGACAGGATTTAATCTTATTGCATGTGTTTGCGGGAAGGAGGGGGAGTGTGGGCATGTATTTGCTCACATAATTCAAGGATTTCCATACTCTGCTGCTCTGGAGGGACTCTAACAGACAGGCTTCCAGGGGTTCGTCAGGCTGCTGCTGTATCATAGCGATGCTGGGGGTCCTCCGGATGCAGACTGTGGCAGAGACAGCTTAGGCCTCAGAAATACAATCATTAGTGCCTGCTTTTCATGAGTTCATGGAAAACAATATTTATTTCAAATGGGGGGAAAGGGGGTATCTTTCCCCAAATACCTGCCCTTCCTCTCCTATTCCCCTTCTTCCCTCCTCTTTACAGAGGATTGGGGATTCTCTGTAAATCCTGTCCTCCAGCAAGTGGATGGACTGACTGGGAGCTGGAGGTGTTCACAGCATCTCCCCGAGGGAGAAGACCCCCCTGTCCCCAGGATATGGCCATACCTTGTCCGAAGCCACCCTGCTCTGCAGGAACGCAGTGTGACACTCCTGCTCGGGTCCGTGCCAAACAGGGCGCTCCACTTCCAAGCACAATTTCACCACAATAAAAGCTCCCACAAGTTTTAGGGAGACACCAAAAGAGGTACAGAGAAATGCCTCCCACGCACCGAAAGACAAGTCTCTGCATCTTAATAAATTCACCTCTGAGAGGACAGGCGCTTGTGGGACAGCCACATCCTTGGCTCTCTCTGCTTTTCATTGGGATTCGAGACCTTTCGATCCCTTGAGATGTCTCAGCTGAGCAGGAGCAGAGCTAAAAATGAGACCCAGCCTCCAACTTAGTCCTCTGTGTAAACCACGAGATGATGTTTCCCCTTTCCTCACCTTTATTTGATGTGTCGAGGCACTAGACATGGCATTCAGCAGCATCACGGGGCCGTGCAG
Source organism: Aptenodytes forsteri (assembly GCF_000699145.1). NCBI lineage: Eukaryota > Metazoa > Chordata > Aves > Sphenisciformes > Spheniscidae > Aptenodytes > Aptenodytes forsteri. Next base: position 635,122 of record NW_008795560.1, read on the forward strand.
CCCCGTGCAGCCCTGAATCTGATGCCCATCTGTTAACAGTCCTGCAAGCCCTGAGTTGTGCCCAGCAGCGGAGCAGCCGTTCCAGACGGGCAAAGACCTTATTCCTGGCACATCCCTGACTGCAAAACACGGGCGGGCAAGCTGCCGGCGTGGTGGCACTGAACGTGGGAGGGGAGAAGGCACAAACCCTGCATAAACATCCTGAGGGGGAACTGGGGTTCATCTCCTTCCTCAAACCCATTCCAGGAATTGGCTTTGTGGGATCAGGAAACAAAAAAAACCAAACTCCCGCAGACACTTGAGAAAGTTTTTGTTTTGGTTCAAACCTGGAACATTGTGTAGGATCGTTGTGGATAATTATTTCCCTCAACGCTTTGCTTTGTGGCACTGACAATTCAGTAGTTATTAGCACAGCGATAACAACGGCATTAAATCACCCAGCTGAAGCAGCTCCTGCTGCCCGAGTCCCTGAGCTAATCTGCGTGTCCGTGGCAAGGCTGGGGCTGAGGAGGGCTGTCTATGCGTGACGCACACACCTGGGTGAGATTTCCTACACTGTCAAAACGGTAAGGTTTGCTGTGACGACTGGTTACCATTTCCCATTACAGACTCCTTCAGTAGCTATAATGCTCAGGATGTGACTGAGGCGTGTATTTAAGATGAGGCCAATCAGCTTGACACATAGAAAATATTTTCTTCCAGCTTGACTTAAATCTAAATATTTTGATGGCCAAAGACATCGGTTGATTCTTTTAACTAAGATTTCATGTTAGGTTCTTTTAACATATTTCTGCATTTCCTTCTCCGCTGGCATCGCCTCGACCTGCCATCCTCTGTGAATACCTGCCATCACCCACTGCCTGAAACATCAGGATGGAGAGGTCTTAATTTTCGTGGGGGTTCCCAAATGGGAACGGCCGTGTCCCTGGGCGCTGGCTGTGGCGGGGCTGCTTCTGGGAAGGGGTGGCTGTGCAGCCCTGTGGCTGGGTTAGCAGCGCTGCGCCCAGGCTGGGTGCTCGGGAAGTTCAGCGCCAGCTTCAGTACCTCCCCGCACTCCTCATGCAGCTCATCCCTCTGACTGAGCCTCGCTGGGCGGCGCGTTTAGTCCAATGGACAGAAAAGACCTCTGAGGCTTCACATGTGTAATAAACAAAGCTGGGAGAAAGTGATCCTCTTACCCAAATCTGTGATAAACACCTCTCTGTTCTCTGGTGCTTCATAACTTACAAATATTAAACCCATAAAACTTCTGCTGTTAGAGCTGAGGCACAGAGGCTGCATCTGCACGGTGCCGGTAAACATGGAGAGGTTGAATCACAGAAGCCATGGGTGGTTTTGGGGGGCTGGGTTACAGGATTTTGGGCCCTGGGGAACTGCCAAATTTTGAATTGTGAGCGATCGTGTGGAAGTGATTCCCACCTCTGTACCTCTGCAGCTCAGCGTGGAGTGGGCAGGAAGGTGCTCAGCGGCTTGGCAGAGCAGCCTGAGGGCTGACAAGTGCCATTAGAGGTGGGGTATGAGTCAGTCTGTTAAAAGCAGTACTATTGCTCACTCTGAAAGAGAAAGGAGGGAGAAGTTCTGTCAAAATTGCCTTCACCTGTTTCAGAGTTACAGCCTAGAAGCAAATTGCTTTGGGGTTTATGGGTTAATGCCCTCAGAGATCAAACCCAAGCAAAAAGGCAGCTGTCAAGGAATTAAAAAGATGCAAAATCGACCTGGGTATGGGCTACGTGCACATAAAAATGAACTAGCTGGTGGTTTTCTAATGATTCTTGCAAGCAATGAACCATCCCTGGAGGGATGCAGCTCCTGGAGAGCCCCACAGGGACCAGCTCACGGACGTGGGCTGTATTACATCTGTGTGGAAGGGAACAGCATACGGTCACTATGGAAAACCTTATGGACGAAAAGAAGGCTGAGGGAATGAAAAGTGATGAAGAGGAAGGCAGCGATACAGATTTCTGCGGGTGAAAACCAATTCAGGCTTGAAGACAATGAAGAATAATATCTTTCGGTTCTTAGATCCCGGAACAGGGCAGGCAGCGTCTCCCACGGGGGCAGCGGGTGCCTGGCAGGTGGACGGGAACACCTGCTTGGTGGTGCCAGGCTTAAGGAGCTCCTTCCATTTACTGTAGTACCAAGCTCGGGGCGATGCTGTCACAGGGAAATGATGTTTCCCCAGCCCCAAATGAGGACAGGGATGGTTTGTTATTTCCAGGCTCAGTGAGCACCGGCAACTCTGCGGGTCGTCTCAGAATCCTCTCTTCCCTGCCTGGCCGGCACGGAGTTGCCTCCTGGCTTTTGGGTAGTTTTCTTTCTGGTTTGTATAATCTCTTCTAAAGATATGTTGTTAAATCTATGATGTACCAGGTCTTGGAAATGCCTTCGGGGCACAGAGGAACTCGGTGATTTTTCTTCAGCCAGTAAATATAATTTGAGCTTTTAAAAAAAGCAAAGTGAAGCCGCTTCCACAAACCGGGGAAAAAAAATCCCTTCGCCCCTTGCCTGCTTCCCTGCTGTGTTCAGAGCCTGAATCCTCAAGAAAAAAGCCACTCACTGCACAAAGATTAGCAAACAGATGAAAACAGGTATCGCAAGCTCTGGTGTAAAAACCTGAATTTCTGAAGCAGGGAGCTGCTGTCAGGGTAAATTGTCCCACTGGCGGCACAGGCAATGAGGAGCGGGCTTCAGGAGGTGTCCTTCTGCCAGCACCGCTAGGCTTTACTCCGCTGAAGGATAAAAAGGCAAGAATTTTTAATACAATAATAGGTGATATTTGCTGATCTTTCCCCAGAAATATATCACCACGTAGTCATTGCAAAACCAGATTCATCCCCTGGTGAAGGAAGGAGGTAGCCTGCTACCCCTCGGAGCAGCGACTGCGTCATCTTCTCTCGGCCGGCATTGCGCAGTTGGCTTTTAATCAAAATATTGCACAGATGGACCAATGCAGCAGTTGTTTGCTGATGCAGGAGAGCATGAGGAGGTCAGCTTTAGGTTGCAGGGGTAAATTTTTAATAACAAAAGAGGAATTAGGCTGCTCTGCTTTGGAGCCGTAAGTAAGCGTGATGGATGTTGCCTCCCTGTGCTGCAGGCTCAGTCCCCCATGTTCATCAGTTGCCTCATACAGCCAGGAGCATCCCAAATTAAGTCATCGCTTCTGAGTACACCTTATTTGTAAACTGTCCCTATTAGCATTTTAATAGGTACATCCTTCAGACTCTCTTCCAAGTAGCTCCTGGAAGGGCTGAGCTCTTCAATATGCAGCCTGAATAGTAAAAAAAATTACTCCGCAGTAATATGCATTGGATTGATTTGATAAGTGCAATGAACCAAACTGCTGGGGATTTGTGCAGCTCTGCAGAGAGTATCGGTGTGGGAAAGGATGCTTTGTGCAGCTCTCGGAGCGCCACTTTCCCCTCACAAACCCCCATTGCTGCAGGCGTTTGGCTTGAACGAAGCTAAGAGAGCGCGGCACAGTGTGTCTTTACAAAGCCTGTGAAAACAAACGTTGTCCTCCTGCATGCCGAGGGATTCCCTGCCCTGCCCCGTATCACCAGCAGCGCTGGCTCCAGGCTGGCTACGGGCACCTGGAGGGGATTCAGCTGTGGGAGAAGGAGCCCAAAGTGCCCCTTTCCCTCCCACCGAGCCCAGCACCCATGGCATCACCTGCACACCCTGTGGCCCCTCCAGGGCTCGAGGCATCGCCCACAGCATCGAGTCGGGGTTCACAACTCTTGCTGCCGCCGAAAAGCTCTGCCACCCACTCCAGTGTGCCCAATCCACCAGGAATTCTGCCTGAGTGAGCAAAAAGCCAAAGGAGCAGGTGGAGGTGTTGGCTTTCACGGCAGCACAATGAAGGGGAAGCCATGAGAGCAAGTCCTGGTCTTTTCCGGGTCTCCCACTCAGAGCAGAAACCGATGGCTGTAAGGCAAAACTGTGGTTTGGGTAACCAAAGCTGAGCCTTTGCCAAAACCAGCAAGGCTTGAAGCTGTGCCGAGTGTGAAAAATGGCACGTCTTCCGATGTGCCTTTTGGGCACCGGCTGCATCACATCCAACCTGAATCACCCACCCCAGTGCTCGTCCCGAGGACAACTCGTGGGGTGGGATATGCCTGGGGCAGGGACAGAAATAGGCAGTTCCCAAAAACAGTCATCAGGGTGGATGAGGTACTGGAGGGGCATCCTGCGGGGATAATAGCAGCGATAATGCTGAGGGGAGACAAAAGCACTGCATGCAATATTATGAAAGAAGAAAACCCTGGCAGAATAATTAGGCTGTAATTACGGGTTATTTCATATTCTGTGACATCTAAATGTCAACCCCGTAATGCTGTAACAACAAGCACTTGATACAGCACCGTGCTGCACGCCTGATGAGTGCAGCCCTGGGAGAGGCGCAGCAGCCTTTAGCTCTGCTCCCGCTCCCCTTCCACCCCGCGTGCAGAGCCATGACGTGCATCAGGAGACACGAGGCCACCCACACTTGGCATCCAGGTCCAGGGGGTCACGCCGTGACCAGGGGGTCACAGCGAGCAGTGTGCCCTTCGCCTTTCCCAGCAGAAATGGCCAGGCAATGACAGTACGTCCACCACGGGGGTGGCAAAATGCTCTGAGTCCTTAGTCAGCACCGGTGCAAATATCCAGGAACCCACTTGAACTGGTGTTCATAAAGTTCTCCATGACTGAACTCCATCGCTGAACTCCATCACTTTGCCCTGCCTAACTCTTTAGGGCATGAAAGTGCAGAAAAATATCTGGCTGAAGCTCACCTCTCTGGTCCTGCTGTTGCAGATGCTCCCCCTAAACAAGTGTCTCTAATCCGCCCACCTTCCTGCCTCGGTGCTGCACGGATCATGCCTTACCCACTAATTCTGCCAATATGGTTAGTTCCAAAGCACAGCGGGTGAAATTACAGCAGCACTTGCTGCTAAGGAGCCTCCTCCACCCAATTAGTGGTTTCAAAGAGTTTCAGATAATTGTGGGGTTTGATCATTTTTCAATTTTTCCCGTGCGCACTGCTTATCGCAGCGTCCAGCCAGAGGAAAAAGCTCTCCCGGCTCTGAGATGAATTTGTTTTAACACCAGAGAAAGCTCCTTCCTCCTGTCAGCCCTGTCGGGAGCACCGTGCTCGCCTCCCGTGGAGCCCAGGACCTCACGTGCAACATCAGCTGCTCCTGAGAGAGCAAAACCCATGCTGGTTTTGGGCACCTTTTTTTTTTAGGATAGGGCTAGATGGGACCAAAGTTCCCCCCACCCCGCACACCCACCTAACTGGGGTTGTAAACTTGGTGTTGCCGATGCCCTGGTAGCACAGAGCACGAAGCATTGGGCACATGGAGCAATTCTTTCTCGCCCTTGGTAAAAGGAAAAGGTGACTCAGCCCAGGCCAGCCAAGCCCTCAGCTACGACCTGCTCCTTCCTGTAATTCGCAGAGTTCCCGCTTTATTGTCTGAACAGCCACAGCATATTTCCAGCTAATGCAAGAGGAAGCTTTCAGCCTTTGAACTTGGCCATTTCAGTTTCACAATCTACTTCAAAGGAAAATTTCCTAGCCAAGCCATGGATCACCCCCGACGGTCATACTGCTGTGATTTTTTTTTTTAATCTCTTGGGAAATAAATTCACAGAATTGGCTTCTCTCCCTTCTCAGATATGAAAGCATCTCCCCAGCTCTTTCCAGGTAGGATGATAAATTACAGAAGGTTTGACTGGAACAGCATATAAATAAGAAATGTGTGGAAACGTGGTACTTTTTTTCCACCTTATGTTTGCATGTTGAAAACAGCTCTTGTGGTGATTTCCTTTCCTCAGTCACTCACCTACAAAGAAACCCAGAACTGCTTCTGCCCCAGTCCTTGGGAAGGGCTGCAAAGTGATGGAGGCAAACCTCTGGCTAACTCGATTTCCTCAGCATTGCCTCAATGTGCCACGACATCTCATGTCCCCCACGAACCACTGGAGCTGCTGGCTGAAATCACGCATCTCGGGGCTTCTCTGAGTGCCTGAAGAGTGAGCTGGTCATCAAATCTCCCGTCACCTTCGGAAATCAATGATGTGCACAGAGTCCTGGAAATCAGGGGGCTGAGAAAGGTGCCTGGAGGATGGGCTCCAGTATCGACATCCCGGCTTTTAGCAGTCTTCTGAGACAACCAGCTTTGCTTCTTCCTCATTTCTACTCCTTTTCTTGCAGGCTGAAGGCCTGTTACCACTAATTTGGAAATATTCTGTTGCAAAACGTGAGGCATTGAGTTCAGAGTGAAACCCTGACACAATCTGCGTTCGAAAGAGCCAGGACTAGGGAAACTTTCCCTATGAATTGCAAATCTCTCCCCTTCTCTCTGCAGCTGTCTCACATCTCCAACTCATTTTGACACATTTTGGTGAGAATTTGGTCAAAAGAACAAGAACCAGCTGTGGTGCCGGCTCCCGGTTCACATCACGTCTCCTGGCAGTTGCTTCAAGATAATTATCTGGTATCATGTTAGGAGTGATGGGATGCCTGGTCATCGGCTACCGGTCCTGATAGTCCTGGATTGCATCTGCCAGCCCAGTGCAGATGCCAGACACCGCAGGCGTGCAGTGGTCCCGATGGATTTATGAATTTGTGCTTTTGGCCCCAAGTCAGGAAACAGTCGCTTTTCACCAGTACCGGGCATAGGTTCAGGATAATATGGTGCTGACATCTCTTCGCTGCTTCCAATCAGCCTCTGGCAACCTTTGCGCTTAGGTAGCGGTTTGTTTATCACCTCTTACCTCTGAAGATAATCTTGTCTCTTTTCCCTACCTCTTGTTTTGCCACGTCCAAAAGAGGCTTTCCCCCTCACCAACTGTCATTAAGGCTTCGAGGAATTTCCTCATCTCTCCCACCCTTGTCTAAAAGGTAAATGCTTTGGGCCGGAGCTGCCCTTGCTGGGTGGCCATGCAGTGCTCAGCACGGTGGAGGGGGCTTCAGATGGGGGCTTCTCATGCACAAAGCGCTCCCTTAAATAAATGCTAACTCAGTTGTTCCCTGCCTGTGCAGGGCATAGCTTGGTGAAGTCTTGAGCTTCCCCATCTCAGCGGTAATCAGAGATGCCGACTCGCGGAGAGCATCGTTACTGAATCACTGCTGGGAGGTTTTGTGTATTGCTATGGAAGTTGCAGACGGGACTGCAGCTGCCCGCTGGGCACCAGTGGTGCTGGCAGCACCCTGCGGGTGCGTGGTGCCAGCTGGCCCTGTGCCACCAGCCTTACTGCAATGAGCAGCTCTGGTGACACAGAGAGCAATTTTCTGTGGCCAGCCACAGCACCATCTTCTGCAAAGCAAGACATTTCAGCGGTCAAATCAAAGAAAGAGAAGATCTTCCCTTCTAGAAAGCTTCGCATCAGCATTTTTTTTGCTTTGCTTCACTGAAGTCGTGCTTCTTTTGACACTTTTGAGCATGGCACAAATCACTAGCACCTCACACCCCGGGAGGAGGCTTCCCACAGAGAGGGGTGCTCCATGTGTTCGCTGATGCCTCCTTGGGTACGCTGCATGGCACTGCGAGCAAGGGCACGCATCCAGGGCAGAGCATGCACAATGCTAAGAAATAGCTTTTATTTGCTTTTATTTATGTTCATTAATATTTCCTTTTCTAAAGTCTGGTGCATGTAATTGTTGCTTCTTCATTGCAGTCACAGTGCTTTCTTCATTGCAATTACAGTGCAAATACTATAGACAGGATAAATGCAATAAAAATAGAATTTGCTTAAAAATCAGGAAATACTTCTGGGGAGGTGTTTTTGTTTGCTTGGTTGTCTGCTCTGGTAGGTGATGCAGGTTTGTGGCTATGGATGAGATCTTTCCTAGAGCACTGTCTTAGCTGAACAGTTTACACTTGTTCCTCAGTATATTAAGGCCATTCATTCTTGCCTGCCGAACAGCCGTAAGCAGGAACTTAGCAAACATTTTATCTATGAAAAATCCACAAAAATACACCACAAAACCCCAAGGGAATCAGGGGCTTCAGGGTGGATTCTGTCCCATGTGTGAGGGTCTTTCTGTCCCCTGGGCTTATTGCATTGGTGGAGGAAAGAGTAATCCATGGGCCTTTCTCTCTTGTAATTAATACTTTTTCTCTAGATAATTAAGAAATCTCAAGCCTCAACAAGCGCAAAGAGAAAAACAGGCAAACAGCCCCCGCCTGATCCACTCCTGCGTGCCCTGCCAAACAGACAGCTCCGCAGGCAGCACGTGGTGGTAACTCCTGGGAAAAATGGCCTCAGGGTGACCTGGTGGGGGAAATGACTCCGGACAGGGTCACCCCCATGCCAAGGCCAAAATAAAGGACCTCTCCCCCAGCAACGAGCCCCACTCCGACAGGAGCTCCAGAGAGAACTGCCAGTTGCAGTTGCAAGTCCCCTCTCTTGCCCAGCCCTCCAGAAACCCCCCCGGTTCCCACGTCCTCAGTGGGTTACTGCAGCATCCAGCTCTGTAACAGCAAGCAGCAGGGAAGGGCAACTGTGGATACAGCGGGCTGCTCCGGGTCCCCCAAAATCAGTGGGAACATTTCCACTGGTGGCAGCTGAAGCAGATTTGAGTTACAACGACAAGCCACTGACAGCAGGGTCAAGGCTGGCATCGGCAAAGCTGCGGGTTGCCATTGGCACTAATGAGCAACAGCAAGGAAGTTTGGTACCCATCACCAAATGCTCCCCAGCCCCCCCAGAGCACCCCAGCCCTGCCTCTGCCTCATTGCACACAAACGTCTGACTCTGAACTTGCAATTTCATGAATATCTAAACCTAGAAGCCAGATGTGAGAAAATCCTTCCCTGCAGAAAGCGGTTAGAGACAGTAAATGAGCCACTGCGCTAGTGTAGGAGCAGCATTGCCCAGCAGGGATTTCGCCCGTGGAGGAGGTGGACACGCAGGCCCTGCCTCGTGGGCTCCAGACCCCACACCAGGGACTCACGGGTGGAAGCAACACAGGGCAAAGCTTCCCTCCCCGCATCCTTCTGCCTGCGAGACGGGAGGGTGGTGCTGAGCGAAAACGAAGGCAACGAGAGCCGCAATGAGCAGAAATGAGGGTGGGAGTACGGAGGGGCTCCGAGGGATGAAAATCCCTTAGCAAATATCAAGGCTTGTAAATTAGTCCTACTTAATAAAAATATGTGACTATGTTAACTTTGCCTGCTGGTTAAATCTGTTCAGTATTTCTCTGTCGCACCATTAAGCAAAGTCTGGCAAGGCAGCTTACCTCTCAAGCACAAAATATGGCACTACCTATAATGGGTAACATTTTCTATTTTGTCATGCGTTTATCTTGCTGAGGAACAACACCTCGCAGGAGAGCAAAGCAATTTCCAGCAGCTCTGCCTCCCGCTAGCCCCCCCACCCAGGGAAAGCATCGCAGCCCAATTCGGCACCAGGGACAACGTGCCTGATGTGCTGCACAAGCTGTTCCTGCTGAAGCAGGGACTGTCGGAGCATCCTCTGCTCCTCAGGGCTTCCCTTCCCATTTCTGTTCCTGGGATCCTGCTGACAGCCCCAGGGAGGTGAAAAACCAGGTTACTGCAGGGACTAAGCTCCTTCCAGCCATGCTGGCAGGTCCCCTCTGCTCACCCCGTGCAGGCTGCCCTGGGTCTCTGCCGCACACTTCTTTAGGTTTAACTCCATACCTGTGGTTTCCTCATGACTCTCCTTGCTGGTCCTGCAGGCTGGACCACCCAGAGCTCTTCTTCCCCGAGTCTCCCACTCAAGTATCATGTTTGCCACAGTGTCCCGGGTTTCATTTTTCACATGAAAATGGGTTAAGTAAGTGGCATAATGGCAAAGAGCCAACTCTCAAAATCCCTTTTCTCCTCAAACAGAACAGATTCATCACTTACTTATGTATGATACATATCTATATTTGATGACATCAACTCAAGCAACAGTACTCTTGTCTTAACACCTTTTCACAGGCATTGATTTCTCAGTGATATTCAAGCATATCAGCCTTCAGCATACACACGTTTTAACATCAGTACAACTTCACCTCTAAAATAACTGTAATGGGTATCAAAGTGACTTTTCCTTCCTATATTTAAAAAAAAAACCCTTCTGACACTAACGAGACGACACTTCACAGCACAGTGTAACACTTCACAATGTTTATTACCCTCCTTTCTAAGTAAAGATACCTCAGCATCAGTATGATAAAAGCCAGTTTTTCGGCTACCTCCTCACCAGCGCTTCGCAAGGTGTTCACCTTCCAAACCCAAATTCTTCCCTTACTGATTTCTACATGGCTATTAAAGCAAAAAAAAAAAAAAGTGTGAGGGTCAGGAGGCTGAGGAGATGGATGGCACGTGGGGCACGATCCATCGCCTCCTAGGGCAGATGTCCAAACGAGGGCAGGAGAATTGACCCCTAGATACAGGCAGGCAACAGGGGCTCTGCTGCCCATGGTTCCCTGTCACTGAAACCACTGAAACTGGTGTGATACCCACCAAAGAACTTTATAAAAATCTCATCCTTAGTCTCTTCTGCAAAATGGAAATGGGAGCACATCTCTGCTTCATGAAGGGTTTATGAAGGCTGCGACTCTGGAGGCAGAGGCAGAGCGGCAGTACCTCACACTGATTATTATCCTTTCAAGCAGATGTAATTATGCTAATCAAGGCTTGTCTGATGCTGAATTTTACAATCTAGAAGTGCAAAGTTCCCAGGATTAGTCTTTAGTGGTTAAAATTTAATGGGAGCTGAAGAGAGCGGGAGCTTCTAGAGAAGATGGGAAGAACCGCTCTGGGGTCAGTTTTTCCTAAGAAATATGATTTTTGAGGCTGAAAAGGGATGTTTCAGGAGCTGCTTTACATGCTGCTCAGCTGCTCTGGCTGGGAGCTGGGCAGCGCCTGTCCAAAGGATGCAATGGGACACTCAGGGTGGTACTTAGTCCTCTTAGTCCATCTCTGTGGTCTCATCCGCTCCAAACCCCCATCTGAACCAGGAGGGCCCATCTCTAAAGCAAAAACCGTTTCAGCCTCCTCTCGCCGTGCCCCAATCTCCTCTGAAGACCTCCCCTGGAAGGCAAGGAGAGGAACTGGATGTTGCTCAGGGGGGTTCCCCAAATGCTACTGGCCATAAAAAAAATATTTCTTAAAGATTAATGCACATCTCTTGCCAAAAAGATGGGCCTTCCCAAGGAAAACTTTTTTTAAATATATGTTTGTTGGAAGGCAACATGCTGCTGGGATGGTTTGCTGGCTGAAGGGGCTCCTCAGTTCTCCTCCCAGCTGTTTTAACCCCTGGCTCCAGATAATTTTGGCTACTTAATGGGCACGTGGAAATCCTTTAGCTTTCCCCAAACAGAACAGCACAGAGCATTTTCTACAGAAACCTCATGACAAAGCCCCCTAGTTGCTGTAGAGGCAGGAAGGTTCTTGGATTAATCATCAGAACAGCAGGGAATTAAGAAACCTGGGGAGATGAATGCACCAGGGTTTTATCAGATAGATGCTTAAAAAAAATAAAATCCAGACCTACTTTGTTTCAAGCACCTCAGAAGCTGAGAGAATTCGGTGCATCTGGCTGCAGCTGCCACTTCACTTCTGTAATTTAATCTCATTGAGGTGCATTATGTCAAATAATTACCTTAATGAAGACTCTAATGGGAGAAGGGAGGAAAATAATAGGATACTTTGAAGAAACGAAGCTGCGAAGTTGCTTTGTTTTTAACCTGGCACTGATTTAGCTCCCCCTCCTCTGGCTCTTGCCCTTACAGATGTGTCAGATCTGCCTCTCTTTCAAAAATAACATGTTTCAGAGGCTGCCCCAGTGATGGATTTTTGCATCTTGGATACAATACCATAGTTTCTGAGTTTGAAACAACGCAACATGTAAAACCAGCTCTCGATTCAGGCAAGTCCAGCCCTCCAAGTCCTGCTACTTCCCTGGTCCCTGCAGAGCGCTGATTCAAATGTCAAGTATCTGTCTACCACTTTTGAAGTCCTCCAGGATGCTGGCCTAAATTAGAATCATAGAATCATTTAGGTTGGAAAAGACCTTTAAGATCATCGAGTCCAACCATAAACCCAGCACTGCCAAGTCCAGCACTAAACCATGGCCCTGAGCGCCACGTCTACACGTCTTTTAAATACCTCCAGGCCCACTTCCCTGGGCAGCCTGTTCCAGTGCTTGACAACCCTTTCAGTGAAGAAATTTTTCCTAATATCCAATCTAAACCTCCCTGGCGCAACTTGAGGACGTTTCCTTTTGTCCTATCGCTTGTTACTTGGGAAAAGAGACTGACACCCAAATTGACCTTTATTGGCTGGTCTCATCCTCTTCTGAGGTCCTTCAGCTATTTTATTTATCGTTTATTTTGAAGAGCCCTTGTGAAGTGATTTCCTGAAGTCCTCATGTGTTGATGTGCATCTCATGGTCATGTTGGTCCTGAATTTATTTCAGTGAGCTGAAATGACACTTTCTTACGGGAATAAACTATCTTCTAAAGGCTAATACTTATCCAGTCTACGCAGGTTTCTGTGCATGAAACCTGAAAGAAAAACTCCCTGATAATTGAATTAATCAACTCAAATGAGTTTCCTTTCTTGCTGCCTAAAGGGATAACTTGAGAAAGAAAGGAAGCATGTACTTCTTCTAGCATGGATGTGGCGGGGAAGGTAAACGAGCTCTTTCCCCACCCTGACTCCCACATATTTCCCAGTTAGCCTTGCCTAATGCTGTGGATATCCTCCAAGTCACATGAGCTGTCTCCCACCATTCCTGGAACAGCTGACTCCAGGCCTTCTAGATTTTAAAAAAAAAAAAGGAAGTAAATTTAGCCCATTTTTCTCAAATTAATGCAAAATGTGACATTTCACCCCTTTTTTTTTTTTTTGGCAAATATTTTTCCCCAGACTCCAAACACTTCTCTTCCTCTGGAAAATTAAACGCATGATCCTATTGCAGAAGCCTGCGCCTGGCCACTGCCGCAGGTCTCGGGCATTCCCTGTATTTCCAAAAGTACCCTTAGCTTCTCACACAGTTTTGCTCCTCCTTGTGCTTCCTGGACAGCTTCTTGTAGAGGTAAAGTGCTCGCTTCTCCTCCCAGCTCTCGAAGAAGGAGCCTGCGATTTTTCTGCACAGGCGATGTGCATAGGTTTCCAGGAATATGATGGCGTAGAGGATGCAGAAGAGCAGCCCCACCACGAGCAGCACAGAGGGGTTGGGAGGCGTCGGGGGGCTGATCCTGCAGTGGGCAGAGCTGAAGATCAGGTAATGGTGGTAGCTTCTTTCAAAGTTCTGAAGTGGTAATTCTTCGTGAGGAAGCCGTAAAAGTTTCAAAAGAAAGGGCAGGATCCCTATTTTAGCCTGAAATAAAAAGAGTTAAAAGTTAAATGGGGTATGAACAAAACAAAATCAATTGTTTACTACAAAAACATCAGCCTGGGGTTGTATAATCACCTTACAGCTTGTTTGGGTGTGTTAAGAGAGGGACATTGAAGTGCATATGTGCTTCAGGCTGAGTGACAATAACAGCATGATCTGTAGGCGCTGAGCACTTGGCACGGTGAGACCCAGTCCTATCTGTCATCTTTATCTGCTATTACAGAGATCATAACAGGTATTCACTGTGGGAGATTTACAACGAAACACATAATACAGACAGCAGTATTAGTGGCCGCATATTTGAATATTAGAGGTTTTTTTCTAAGCCCTGATTATTTTACTGTAAATTCATCAGAAGCAGGTATCTGCGCTAAGGAACCCCGGGGCTGGGGCGGGAGGCAGGCTGCATGGTAGAAGAGGAAAGCTAAAAAACTAAACCAGAACTAGTCCAGATAAAGGGTATTAAAATAGATAGAAACTGGGGAGGCTTGTGAAAAGGATTGCACAGGGTGACAACAAAGCCAGTGAGCAATAAGATGAGGAAACATCCTCACAGCCGAGACGTGTATCCATCTGCTTCCCCCTCTCTTTTGTGCTTGCACCCACTCTGCGGCAGGAGGGCAGTGCCGCTGGGACGCCTGTTCCTCCACCCTGCCTAGGGAAGGGACCTGGAATTATGGGGAGGTCTGACTGCCACATGCTAGCAGCATCTTGGCAGTGTGAGGCACTATTTGCTCCCCTCCTCGCTCCCAAGGAGCTGTGATTTGGAGCGGGTATATGCTGCTATTTGGTGCACTGGAAGGAGCAACTGAGGTTGTGCCTCTACCTCCTCCCCGCCAAGCCTGTTACGTTGCTTGTCCAGCTGGCTGCTGGGGAGGGAAGTAAGGGTCGTGTAAATAAGGCTGCAAAGACTGCAATCCCCACCGCCGCCTCCTGTGATGTGATACGCAGCGGGATCCCCGTGCAGGGAAGGAGAGGGGACCCCAGCACTTACATTGTATTTGATGCTGAGAGCGACGGGCACCGTGGAGAACTGAGCTGCCTTTTTCACCGCGGTGTCTGCCACGCTGAACGCAAAGTGGTCCATTGCCATGACCACCAGCATCAGCATCAGGGCCACGGTGAGGAGCATGGCTTGCACAAGGCACAGCATTACTTCTTCCCGGGACAACTTCAAGCCTGTTGGTCGAATGAGGTTTTTGGATGAGCCCACCAGCAGATGAGCTGCTTTTCTGTCCACAGCTAAATGTTCCAGCTTCTTGGTGATGTAAAAATTGTCAAAACGGAGGTTGGTGAGATAATTTTTCAAATACCAGGTGGACTCAGAACAGAGATAGAGCATGGAGAAGCCAGCAACCAGCTTGTTGCCTACTCGTACAGTGTCTTTGACCAGTACCTCAACAGCCAAAAAGTCCCTCCCAATTTTCTCACCAGCAAGGTGCATTTGCTGGTAAATGAAGGAGCTGTTCTTAAGCAGTGAAAACTGAAAATGTCCATTCATAGGCCTATAAATATTAATGGAATGAACGTTTTCTTGGATTGCATCCCCAAACTCCCAGGAAGCTGTCTCTAGCAGAGCAGTTGAGTTCAAAAGACTCTCAGAGGAATTCTTGCAGATGCACTTAATAACCTGCAGTATGGTTTTAATGTTGCTTATGATGTTGGGTGTTACGTTAACCACTACAATCATGATGCAGGTCGACAAGAGAAGCTTCCGGCCTTGCTTGGTACCTAACGTAGGCATGATCATACTGAAGACACAACGGGCAGGATGCACCAAGAAAAGGCTGAGGAGAAGGAGCAGACTGAAGGAGATGGCCATTGCAGCGGAGAGATGCCAGGAGTACTCCAGGGAAGCAAACATCCAGTTGTAAAAGAGACCTCCTATCACCACTGTAACACAGGAACACTGCAGAAACAAGGTCCACAGCTCCCTGCCGTTCGCTGGGACAGGCTTGGAGTAAACTGACCACAGGTCTTCTGCGGTCCTGCGCACCTTTGGGAACAGAAGGTCTTCACAGTAGACACGGGCTCTCATCCTGTACAAAGACCAACTACCTGGGTGTTAGCAGAGGAAGTATGGAAACGCGCTAATTAGGGGGCTTTCTCGAGATGATCACTCATGGGTCTTTATAACGTCCTTCTCTGAGTGCCTCCACTCTTCTCTACCTCTCTGCTACCCTGAGTAGCTGGGACTGAGATCTTCCCTGGAAGCACACAGGACAGGGAAGTTCAAGGCATTTCTTGAAAGATCAAATACCAAGTACAATGCGACTGTTCCTCCTCTAATGCAAGCGCAGGAAAGCGTTGTATTATTCTATAAAAATCATAATAAAGTCATTCAGAGGGGTCAACACCTAAGCAGTGGCTAAGAGTGGCTTTAGTGGTTATTTAGAGGATGCTGGAGGGAGAAAGAGGCAGCTCCTGGCTGCTGTGGAAATCGTTAGACCAGCTCTGTAATTACAAGGTGTTCAATGGATAAGAGGCAGTTGAGTGGGAGTTTCTGATCTCCCTGCCTCTTAAGAGGAGACCAAACAAAAATCTGCAGGTTTAAGAGTGACAAATACAGAACTGATCAGAGAAAACAGTTTCACACTGAAGCTCCGGTGCCAGAGGAAATCTCCAAGGGTAAGAATTTGGCCGCTGCAGACAAAATGAAATGTCCCATAAAGCTATTTAAATGTCTAATGAAAACAAACGTTTAGAAGGAATATAATTTCTCAGGCCCCACATCTGGAGTGACTCTCCAGAGACCAGAAAACCTGGTGGGGAGAGGGAGCATTTCCCCAGGATTAAACCTAGCCAGGCGATCCCCGTCTCCCCCCCACCCATGAGCAGCCTCAGTTATCCTTTGAGGGAGTATTTTGACTAGCAAAGGAGGTTTTTCAGTGGAAAAAGGCCATTCAACAGCTATCAAGACAGAGGGAAGGAGAGGGATTAAAGCAGACACTACATACCCGGCAGCAGAGAGGTGCCCCAGTCTTGCTTGAAAACTCTCCATGCTCCAGTGCCTTATTGCTCTCAGAGAGGATCCTGGATGCAGCTGCTGGGAGACGCAGGATAGGAAACCAAGGCACCAGAGAGCCAGGACTCAAAAAAAAAAAGATGTTTTAAGGCAATTCAGATCAGCAACGCTGGCAATTCGTGAAGTGAGTGGGCAAACCTGGTGTGTGAAGCCCAGGGAACAACCCCACTACAGGACAGAGCACAGCACTGCTTGGGCTTTACACCTCTGATCTTACTGTTGTTGCAGAGAAGGCTTATTTTCATGACACATAGCTGAAAAAAATGAGTCAATGACATATGGACTGACGAAGATGGAACAAGCATCACATGGAACATGGGGTGTCAACATCCCTCGTGGGGAAATCTGCTGTCTCATCCCAGCTGACTTCTCCTCCCACTGCCCACCAGCGAGCAGCAAGGTTGGGATTTCTCTCAGAGAGAAGGGGAGCTTTTCCTCTTTCAGACATCAGTCATGGCACAAAGGGCATGGTAGGATCCAGCAAACCACGTGCTGATAATTGTTCATCTTTTCTGGCTGGCTGCTGCTCCCTGCTGAAACCATGAGCTTGTGTGCAGGGTACACAAACTGCTTAAAGGCTCATCTCATAGTCCTAGCAGAGGAAGATGAAGCTTCAAACTTGAACCTTTCCCAATTCCCTATAGCCAGAAAATCCACTGCAAAGTAAGCCCTGCCACAGGCAGGGTTCCCAAAGCACTGAGAAGCTCCCAGACATGCAAGCCAGGACGTGTGGTCCCCATGGGACTGACTCGCCTGACCCCTGGGATGTGCAGGGCACAGAGCTCCAGCTACCAAACCCACCCCCCAGAAGATGAGGACCAGCCCGTGGTGTTTGCTCCTCAGTTACGTTTCCAAAGAAGAGGATTCCCCCTCCTCCGATCAGCTGGCACACAAGAAACATGTACCACCACTGCCGACCCCCTTGCAGTGAGCTCATGGGCTACAAGAGCCTTCCCTGGCTCCCACCAAACCTGCCCCTTTGCCAAACACTTTCACGCTAAGCCACCGCTTGTGGGCAAAGGCGACACAGCTCACCCAGCCGCCACTGAGCCTACTCCTTACGGGGACCCGCTGTCCCGTGCTGAGCCGAGCCGAGCCAAGCCAAGCCCTCCCACTGGGTGGGAACTGCTGGGCCCCCAGGATGTTCTCATGCTCTCCTGGGCAGGAGAGGGCAAAGGGCTGGAGGTCAACCCTGTCCCGGCCACCCCCAGGGACGGAGCATGCGGGGCTCTGCTCTCCGGCGAACGGTGGGAGAGCGGCATCTTCCCCAGGGGACACGGCTGGACCCCACAGCAGCGGCAGTCATTGGAGGATGAGCACGAGTCATGAGCACAAGCGGGTAGAGCAAACCTCTGCTTGCTTCCTCAGCCCTTCCTGCAGGTACCAGGCAAGGTCCCTTCCGCCCTTGCTGCTCCACTCAACAACTCTGCTTTATTGCTAGTTTGTCTTTTTCCCACATGGTTGGTAGAGCAAAGGTTTCCTCCTGGTGCCCTGGAGCACAGACACCAGATGAGAAACTCTGACTGGCTCCAGCCAGGAAGAGGCACCAGCCAGGCGGGCGTGAAAGAAAGTACCATTTGTTTGGAGCATCCATAGCAATTGCTTGCACAGGCCATGAATTAGGTCTTGAATTCAATTTGCAGACTATAAAGGACCACCCCAAAAGGCCCATAGCTGTAGTCTGCAAAACTCATCAGGTTCTCCTTAGTCGCTATTCTGAGATTAAAGCTGTATTTCTGAGCTAACTGACTTCATCAGCCCCCGGGACCCCATCCAGGCTAAGCAGGTAGCTTTCTGGGCTGCAAAAAAAATGTTAACAATAAAGAACAAAAAAAACCTCAAGTCCACAACATAGTGATGAGTGTTTTCTGAGCCTGCTGCATCACCTGGCAAAGGGGAGCTGAAGTCTGTGGAGGAGCTGGGCTTGCCCAGTGACTCCAGGAAGCACCAAGAAGTGTTTGTATGCAAAGTCAAACCTAGATTTTCCTCTGGCCAAACTCAAAATTGAACTCTGCAGGCTGGACTATCCTAAATCTAGGATATCTTCTATTTTATACCCCGAACTGATAACCTCTAAATGAGCTAGAACCATCAATGCCTAACTTTCCCCAGGACACAATGAACAAGCTTGCTCTGGGGGGGGAAAAAGAAAAAAAAAAAATCAGTTAAACGTGTGTGTGTTTATAGAGATACACAAGGAACCGTGGGCAAAGGCTGGGGAACAGGACACGGGCAGGACCGTGCATCTCAGCGAAGCAACTGTGACATCTTGTGGTCAGATTCTGCTGAAGTACCTCAAGGTCTGTGTTCATTTCAGCTCAGAAGCTCAAGTCTGTGGGTGGGAGAGTTTTAAGGAAAACTGAGGAAGTGAAGGAGAAAGGGCAGGCTGGCGAGCCGGTGATGGGGATGCGTACGCTGTGTCCCCTCAGGATGCTCCGAGGTGCCTTTTCCCACCCTGTGTCGCTGGGGATCTTGTGGCCCAGCTCCCAGGTGGTATAAAGGGGCTTTGCTTTCTTGACAAGCTCCCATCTCTATAGAGCTCAAGCTCTAAAATTTTCTTTCTCTAACGTACCCGATTTAGACTTTTTAACACTACAGTAGGAGGCAAAGAAGAGACCCTCATCCCTGGAACTAGCTTGCTGTAGCAGAGGGTTTCATTTGTATCGTAGCCAGAAAGCATAGCCTGGCTTTGCTCTGATTAGGGATGGTGACTGAGCTTGTACCTGCCAGGACAGAGATTTTAAGTCCATTTCTGCTTTGCAGACTGCAGTGCTTGCAGAGTGGGTCTCGGGGCAGTCCGAACAAGAGCCTCTTGCCAAGACACCTGCAAGTTCAACCTGTAGTAACA
The DNA here is from genome assembly GCF_000699145.1 of Aptenodytes forsteri. Classification (NCBI taxonomy): domain Eukaryota; kingdom Metazoa; phylum Chordata; class Aves; order Sphenisciformes; family Spheniscidae; genus Aptenodytes; species Aptenodytes forsteri. Next base: position 654,333 of record NW_008795560.1, read on the forward strand.
GGGTAACCCTGCGGTTGTGATGATGATGGGAGGGGGTGCAACGTAAAGGAGCAGCTGTATCACAGGTAGAGCATGGGGTACATGAACTACACAGCTTAAGAAAATGACTGTGTAAAGAAGATGAATGGAGGGCTAAAAATAGGATGATTTAAGGCTGAAGATATTTCTCCGTGGCAATATCATCAGCACCTGTCGATCACGTTATTCTGCCAATTCAAGAAATTGAGAGTGTGGGAAAGATTAGCCAATTAGTAGTGATTCTTTCTTGTTAAAATCACATGAAAATGAACAAGTTATGGTGATACAGAGCCAGGTCACGTCTTCTTAGGTTTCTACTATAGAAATATAGAAAAATCCCAGCAATATCCTTTCAGTGACTGACGAGGGATAAAGGTGATACGGGAACCAAGGCTATCTAACCTGCAATAGCTGAATTTTCCCGACCATGCCAGGCTTTCATTTGTTTCAGGAATCTTTCCCTGTCTCTCCTGAGCTTCCAGCATCGCTGCTGGGTGCAAACAGGCTGTGCACAGCCCCAGGATCACTCACCGCTGTAAAGACCCGTATAGCAGCTCTTCTGTGTGAACAGTTTGTAAAGCAACTTGAATGCTTCTGGGATAAAAGATACTACAAAATGCTTTCCTACTGTAAATAAACCAGAATGATTTTCCTTCAAGCGTCTCAGGAGAACATGCGGATGTTGGTCCGGGATTGGATGGGGAACATCAAAGGAGTAAAGCAGAGATATTCTGGATGTTGAATTTCAACGCGAGTGGCATTTCCTGTTAATTAAAATTCACAAGCAGGCTGCTAATGTGAATGGCTTTTGTGATGGTTGTTGGATTTTTACATTCCTAGAGAAACGGTGCACAGGCAGGCAAAGTTCCTTTAAAATAACACAGTCAAAGTTATAGAAGGTTAGTACAGCACTTGAAACACCCTTTCCTGGGAATTTTCATATCTCTACTCACATCACAGACCCTTCAAGAATAGTGGGGTTGACTTACCACTAAAAGCTGCTTTTGGCAAATTTTAGTACTAGCAGCAGCAAATGGAATTAGAAATTATTCACGCAGGCCAGTTCACCCTTGAACCCCTACTAAATCTTAAAATCTCTGTTTAAAAAACAAAAAATTAAAATCAAGCGTGCCAGACTAGTCCTGCTCTCACAGATGCCTGGAAATGAAAAAGCAGAATTAGGTAATGCCGTTGTCCACATGCCTTAAACCAGATCCTCTGGGGAGCCCTGGGAAATGCAGGGGCTGCTGAAGAGAGGACGTGGCAGAAGCCAGGTCTTTGACTAAAGTAGAGTTTTAGGATCCAGGTGCTGCTCACACCTTTCCCAGATCTGCCAAGGCCCCATTGCGTGACCTTGGGTAAGTCACTGGCCCCCTCTCTGCCTCAGTTTCCCATGTCCACACAGAGATAATAAACCTTCCCTGGCTGCGTTTGTGAAATACTTTCTGGTCTTTGACAGACAGTGCCACAGACATGCCAGGACACTGGGAGTGATTTTTGGAGACTTCTACGCAAACTCTGTGGTCTCAGTTCTGCTTTCATGCCCAAGTAAAACCGTCCTCCCAGATTCAACTAGGATGTACCAAGCCAGAGCTGAGTCTGCAAGTAAACCTGCGACACCTACACCTGCAACAGAGCTGGACTGGATGTTACCCTTTGAGCCTCGAAATTAGGCGATCCAAAAGCCCTCGCTGCCTGTCCTCCAGGCTGCAGGGACAGAGGCAGCTCCGTTCCAGTGACCGACTCCGATCCCCTGCAGCAGCAGCTCTAGCTGCGGCAGGGCAGCGGGACAGCAGGGCTCCTTCCTGCGGCACCCGGCCACGCAGGGCACAGCCCGGTCCCTGGCCCCGGGACAGCCATGCTGCACCGTTCACGGGACAGCCGGCTGGGAAAGGGAACTGGCAGGGAGCAATTTTCCCTTCGCCACTCAGCCCATCTTCGCTAAGGCATGACGAGGAGCATCCATGCAGAATGACGGTGCCCAAACCCAGCGTGCAGCTGGCATAGAGCTGCCCCAGGGAAGCGGGACAGTGATACAGGGTACCCCCAGCAAAGGCGGCTGCCAGGGCTGCACCTCTTCAGCACAGCAGCCCCGAGACGCTGGGCTAGGAGCCTTCCCAGTCTCATTGCTCCTCTGCTTAACAGGGCTCCGTTTTGGCTCAGACTGGGAGGGAGACCTCACTGCCCTCCTGCTGCTCCTGGGGAACCACTGCCCAAATCAGGGGATGAAGTTAGGCGAGGGGGAGGCTCGCGCTTTGCTTTTCTCCTCTCAACCTACAGAGCAAACAGGACGATGTGACGTGCTAACAAATGTGCTTTATTGTACGTTTTCCACAATCATTAAGGATTTTGTTGAACATCAAGGATTTTTCTGAACTTGACTGATCAAAGTTCCACATTCAATTGGATTTGGCGGTTTCGGTTCAAGCCCCATGAGTCCCCACCTACCATGTTACCCTAGCATGCATACCCCCGCAGCAGCAGCTGTGGCTGGTGAGCATCGCCCTGCCAGCTCTCTCACCCGGCCCCGGGGTTTATCAGCAGCACAGGAGCAGGGGGGGATGCGCTGGATCCCTACCCCGGGGCCAGCCCGCCTTGCCAGCTCCACCAGTTTACATCGTCAGAGAAATCTGTCCCAACACAGGGAGCCAGTCACTCACCTTCCCTAAACCAAGAATCATATCCTTCATCTTTCAATCCGTCTATTTCAATGACTGAGCTTTTAAATTAAGTACTTTAGATTCTTACAGAAAATAAAAAAATCAGATAAAATGGTGATTAAAATCACAGTCAATTTGCAATGCTTTCATTGAAAGTACCCAAGCAATCTGATTTAAAAAGATGTTAAGAATCAAAGCCTATTTTTCAGAAATGACAATAATATTCCAATGCAACTTGTCCACTGACCTGTGACTCGGCGGGTTGCTCATGAGTAAGTCAATCTCACAAACCTAAGACTGGCCACATTCACCAACGGTGAAACACCACCGATGTCCAAAGTTACGTCAGAAATTAATTTCGTCCCAAACCCCCATCTGTGTACTCAGTGCAAAGAACCAGGCAGCAATTACTGTCCCAGGTTTTCAAAACACTGAACATGTTTGGAAACAAACTGTTGCCTTCCTGTTTCCACAGCTTGGAGTAATGCATCGAATCCTACCGACACGTCCTGAATCATCCCTTCACGCACAAACCTGAAGAAATAGTCTTCATCCTCCATGAGAGAATTACTCATGAGATGGTAATGAGACCCCATCCTTCACATCCTGCTGGAAGCACCCGGCCACGCCGCCTTCCCCCCGGTCAGGTTCTGATACACTCACTCACATTGGGTTGCACATAAATAATCCAGTTGCCTCCAGCCTGTTCCCAGGGCTACTCTCCAAAACGAGGTAGGGTATCAGAAGCTAGAGCAGCAAAGCTCGCTAGCTTTCATGGGGGGAGAGGCATCTACCCAAAGATGCTTGACGCTTACAGGGTTGTCCAGTTAACAACCACCTACGACAGACGGACTCTGGGAGAGTCTGATTGGTACCTGTGGAAGGTGGGGAAAGATCTTCAGAGAAAATAACAGATGGATGCTGTGACACTGACCAGTATTTCTAAAAATAAAATTAAACCAGAGGGTCCCATACAGTGTGAGCAGCCACGTGGCTTTCCTCCTGTGCATACTCTGATGATTCCAGTGCCCAAGTCCTAAGTGAGTGAGTCCTTCCCCAGGGGTGGCTTTGTTCATATTTTATTTAGTGCACTTAAAGTGACATTTTCTACAGCTGTCAAGAGCGAGGTGGCATTTTCTGCATGGATGTTGGCCCATGCAGGGAAGGTCCCCAGCTGGAAGATGCTCTTGGCCCATGTGTTCATAGCCAAGCTAAGAAGCAGAACTCCCATAAGATTCATGAGCAACCCAGTTCTTGCCTACAAAAGAAATACAAAGACAACTGTTGAGTTTAGACTGGACATCTACAGCATGTGAAGCATGAAGCTATTTGAATATAAACATTATAAAAACGGAAGGCTTAATTGCCGTTAATATTAGCAACATCCTAAGCGGGCTTTCTTAAGCCACAAAGGCCATTCTGCAGATGCTTACCAAGCTTTGATCCATCAAAAACATTAACATCTGTTTAGCCTCAGGAATGTGAGCAGGAACTGGGATTGAGCCTAATTTTACTCATAAGCTTTATTTCTCTGCGCTGGGGAACTTTTCCTGCACCCAGAAACCTACGAAAATTGAGCTGCTGACACTGGCAGGAACAGGAGCAGGGTCTGGGAGATGCTGAGCACATTCAAGACCAGCTTTGTCACCATTTGGAGCCACAGTGGCTCCAAATTTCACAGGGCCAGACGTTATACAGGCTCCTGCCGTATACCTGTGCCTTCAAACACTGCTGAGAACAGTATTAGACTTCTGTCTTTTCACTTTAGTACATGTTGAACTGGTAACACTCCTGAAAATTCCTTTTTTAAACACTCCACTCAGACTGATTGTTTTCAGCATTTTCTGTATCTAAAAGAACTTACCATATCCTTGACCATCAAGTGTCCAGAAGAAAATGCAATTGAGTTCGGAGGTGTTGAGACCGGCAGCATGAACGCGTAGGAGCATCCTATAGTTCCTGGTATCATTAAATAGAGGGGATTTACTTTCAGACGAATGGCCTTGAAAAACAGAAAGGAACAGAAATTGCACCTTGGGGTTTCGGAGCCATAGGCAGATATATCAAAGAATGCAAATAGCTAGTGCACTGTACAGAGCCCTATCCCACACTATGTGATAAATAATCACATATCTCGCCAACAACATCTGAAGGATTATTATCCTTCAGTGTCCACGTTACACTACAGGCACTTGCTTTGTTGCTCCCAAGGATTTCAAGGTGCCTGAAGCCCAGGAGCTGGAGAACCATACAGTGCCTGTCCCAGCACAGACACAATACAAACCTGCCCATCCAAGAGCAGGGGAGCAGAGGAGCAGCTGCTCTTGCCAGGGGACTACCTTACCAGCTCTGCCAAGACAGGCAGAAAGATGATAATAGTGGCTGTGTTGCTGGCAAACTCCGTGAATAAGGCGATGACAATCGTGATGAGGATGACAGCCACAGGTGGCGGTACGCCCTCCAAGGGATGCAGACGGCCTCCTATCCAGACAGACAAACCAGACTCCTGCAGAAGGGGAAAGCAAACAAGCTGGAGAGCAGAGCTCCTACATCCCTGCACGTGAACTGATCCTTTCCTCGAACAACCTTCACCGACCCACACAAGCACCTATGTGCAGTGTCCTCAGGGTATTTAACAGCAAGCAGTTTGAAAGGAGTTGCAAGATCTCTTAACCTCCTTAGTTACCTGCTGCGCACTGCTGTCTAGGAGTTGAGGAACACGTCCTTCAAGTGTTGTGACCCCGCAGGCACAAATTTCCCAGAGCCAAATGAGAACCCCAAGTGACACCCTGATAAAACCCATCTCCGTTGGGCAGGATGACTGCAATGTGGTATCTGCAGCAGGCCTCACCTCACAGCCCTTCGCCATGGCAAAGCCTCCTCCAAGCAGCAAGATGATGTTCCAGGGCACCGTCTCTTGGGCTTTCCTCCAAGTCAGCAAGGGCTGCGTCTCAGTGTTTGGTGCTAGATGAAGAGAAAACCCCTGTGTCAAACACCCACCCAAAGATGAGCACGTCAGTCATCATCTGACAGAATGATATCATGAGCCTGACATCAGTGCTGAAGCTCACTAACCATGAGTTGCTGTTGGTTAAAATACACATATGGAGTCTCTTAAGCTAGACAATTAAAAGATCATTTAACTTAATATCAGATCTTAAAAAAAAAGAAAAGAAAAGAAAAGAAAAGAAAAGAAAAGAAAAGAAAAGAAAAGAAAAGAAAAGAAAAGAAAAGAAAAGAAAAGAAAAGAAAAGAAAAGAAAAGAAAAGAAAAGAAAAGAAAAGAAAAGAAAAGAAAAGAAAAGAAAAGAAAAGAAAAGAAAAGAAAAGAAAAGAAAAGAAAAGAAAAGAAAAGAAAAGAAAATCTAGCACTTAAAGTTTTCTTTGAGGCTTTCTTGAGGGAACATTTAATATCAGGTTAATTTTATCTCAGAATAAAATAAACAGACATAAACATTATCCTCAACAGCTGGGAGTCCGTGGAAGAAGGAAATTTTCTACCATTTGAATTATGAAGATGTTACTAATTTTCCACTTGCCGTTCAACAGCTGGTGAGTTTTATAGCAAAGAGCTCATCTCCCCTAAAGGCCACCTCTTAATACATGATGAAGTGAGCTCTGTCATATGGAAGGATGCACTAATGGGACTGTAATTTTCTGTTGAACAAGGGCACACATTTTATCCAGAGGAGGCCTGATTAAACATCTTCCTGCATATGGACAACACTACAAATGTGCATGACCCAGAGCAGCTGGTATTTTGTTTCCATAGACCCCACGCGACGCTACACCGTCCATGAAGGGCCTTCCTCAGCTGAATCTCCACATTAAGATCATCTCTTAAAAGAAAAGAAAAGAAAAGAAAAGAAAAGAAAAGAAAAGAAAAGAAAAGAAAAGAAAAGAAAAGAAAATCTAGCACTTAAAGTTTTCTTTGAGGCTTTCTTGAGGGAACATTTAATATCAGGTTAATTTTATCTCAGAATAAAATAAACAGACATAAACATTATCCTCAACAGCTGGGAGTCCGTGGAAGAAGGAAATTTTCTACCATTTGAATTATGAAGATGTTACTAATTTTCCACTTGCCGTTCAACAGCTGGTGAGTTTTATAGCAAAGAGCTCATCTCCCCTAAAGGCCACCTCTTAATACATGATGAAGTGAGCTCTGTCATATGGAAGGATGCACTAATGGGACTGTAATTTTCTGTTGAACAAGGGCACACATTTTATCCAGAGGAGGCCTGATTAAACATCTTCCTGCATATGGACAACACTACAAATGTGCATGACCCAGAGCAGCTGGTATTTTGTTTCCATAGACCCCACGCGACGCTACACCGTCCATGAAGGGCCTTCCTCAGCTGAATCTCCACATTAAGATCATCTCTTATTCCAAGTGGGTTATGAATTAAAATTTGTATCTCATTGCTACTCAAGAGGACAGACCCAAGAGCTCAAAAGACTCCTGGTACCAAAACCTGCTGGAGAGTTTGGACTTTAGGAGTTTAAATTCAAAATCATTCTGGGAACTGAGGAAGGGCCCCTATTTTTGAGTACGGACAACTCGCCCAGCTCTGCCCTCTCACAGGTTCATGCTCCCTCCTGAGGGACAGGAGCTGTTTGGGAGTCAGCAACCAGACCTCTGTTTCACAATCAGGTCTGCTACGGTAAATCAACACCGATTTCAGTTCGCTTCAACCCACCATGGCATCATCTCTGACAGCTACATGAGCAACTGAGTCATTCCTGCAATCGGCAGCAGAGCAGTGACTGCTAAACCTCTTCTGGCACTTCAGAAAAAAAGCCTCTGTATGATCAAATCGCACCTTCAAACCACGCTGCTCCAGACTGCCAGCGCAGCTGCTGTGGTCTGGTGCAGGTCCAAGGTGGGATAGTCTTGGCTCTTGCTCTGTGCCTGCCCTGCCAGAGCACGGGCAAGGGCAGAGTCCCTGCCCGGAGGGGTCTCCTACTCACCTTTCAAGTCAAACCACCACTTGAAGGAAGGTTTTTGCGAAGGGAAGAAGAACAGTACAATCACAATGGCGATTCCTGTAACCGCATCTGAGATAAACCTGTCCAAAAGCAGCAGAAAAACACTGGTAAGAAGAAAAAGCCTATAGAATTACAAAGTTTATGAAAGCAGGGATTTACCAAAGAAGATTACAAGTTTCCATCAGGTTTGAACAAAGTTCGCTGTTCACAGTTCTTTTTAATTCCCTGTTGAGCAACATTTCTAAGATGGGCTTTGAATCCCCTAGAAAAACTGCCTTGCAAATGTAAACCAGGATCTAATCCACACCACACTGATGCTCTGGCTGTTCTGATTGTGGAGTCGTGGTCAGTCCATGAGGGGTTGTGAGGACAAGTTTCCCCAGCCCATTGCAGGGAGGAAGAGAGGCAGGGGCCAGACCATCTTATTTATATGGGCTTTTTGCAAAATGCTCAGGTTCTAAGATGAAAGGCAGGCTCCATCCAATAAAGAGCTTAAGCATATTTTTGATTGTAAGGAGCTATTAACTGATGAGAGAAAAGTCCGTAACTACTTTGTTGTATTAAGGAATCATTTACTAAGCTAGGGCTTTATTAAAAAAAAAAAAAATCTATGAAGGTCTCTTCTGTTAAGAAATAACAACACCCTCTCTGAGCTTTAGCATTGCCCAACTGCTATATCCGTTCGTCTTCCCAAGGTATGGATGTCACAGGGGAGACTAACTTGCCAAACAGACAAGATAGCACAACGGGTCAGCTCCTGCCATCTCTCTTCAGTCTCCAGACCTCCAGTGAAACCAATGGATTGCATAAAGAATTCAGTATTTCACTGTAAATGTACCTACAAACAGCGTTCCCAACATTAAAACCCTAGGGATGGCCTCAGATAGAAACATGTCAACTTCCCACCGGGCTTCATGTACCTCCTCCAGGAGACAGAAACAATAAAGCTGGCTCTGCTACTTGAAGCTCAGTTTAATTTACTCCAGGAAACCTGAGTAATAGTGTTAAGCAATGCGATCATAAACCCAGGAATCTCAACGACTTGGAAATGCTATTGAAAAATGTGACAGTGGAATGAAAATAAAAACTTACCCTGGTGCAAAAAAGCTTGCCCAACCTGGAATGAATTTGGGATCCCTGGAGAAAAGCATGATCGCAAACATGCAGAATAAGAAGAAAATTGCCTGTTCTGCAAACCTAAAATGAAAAGAAATGCAGCTGAAATGCTGATGTGCTAAAGGGGTGGATCCAAGCTAGGACAAGTATTGAGCTCAGGCTGCAGCAGCTTGGGTGGGAAGTTAGGCTGGTTTTCTTAAAATAACTACAGTGAGACATTGGAATAGATTGTAAATCTATTTGCAAATATTGATACTTGCCAGCAATTATCTCTTATTGGAAGACATTAAGGAGAGGCAAGGCAGGCATCAGGAATGCCCAGACCAGATGTCACAACACGCGTACGCAAGGTTGACCCTCTGGGTATGGCAGAGAGGAAGGGCCAAGCAGCTTCTCATGGTCATTCCTCCTACCGCTGCCCTCCGGGATGTCCCTACGGCACGGTCAGTTAGGGGTGGTTTCACGCCAGTTCAAGCAATGCAAAAGGACGGCTGAGATTCAAATCATATATGAGACAGCAGGAACAAACTTCAAGGTCAAAACCTAAACAGTATCCCTTAGAAACATGACAAACAGCAGGGGAAACGGCAATATAATTTGCTACGTATCAGGCTTGACTCCAGTGGAGTCAAGATTTAACCAAGACAATGCCTCAAAACACTGTTTAAAATCTCTCCGAGCACAAGGAAGGGCATTTAAACCATTGGGAAGAGGCCACTTGCATTGATTTTAAGTTATGGGGTTGCTAATCAAATTAGTAGAGCATGGCTTAATGGACTTTCTCACTCCTAGACCTCAAAGTGGGACTTTGATTCTTTCAGAGACATTTTGCAGGCTGCTCGATAATGTACTGAATGGAACAAATAAACCAATTTCTTTCATTTGCAGCACAGGCACAGACAATTGTCTTTGAAGAACCACTCCATTTTCCACACAACAGCAATAATTACAATGTCAATAGCATGACACAAACATCGCTGAATCTTCACAGCATCGCCGGAGTATGAAAATATTATTTTACAGATGGAAAAACACAGACCATTTAAGGTTAAGACCTACAGTTTCAAAAACCTTCACTAGCCCTGGTTGCCCAGAATATCAGTGGCTGGCTGGACATACCTAGGGTTCGATTCTTGGAGACATTCAACTTTTCCTGCTTCCCCCTTTTTTGGCATTTCTCATAAGTCTAAAACTCACATTTCTTTCTGCTGGTTCCTTTCTCCAAAATACGATCCCCATCATTGCAATTTGCACCAAACTTTTTCCAGAAGACAAGACCTTTGAGAAACTACAATAAGAAGCTACAAGCGTCTTGTTCTTTCTTCACCTGATTAATACAGTTGAAGGAGTTACTCAGAAAAAATAATGTATTCCATGACATGGATCTGACTTCTTTCCATGGATCTGACTTCTTTTCACATACTTGAGCAGCTATTAAGCTTTCTTAAAGTATATCCACAATACATATGATTCATATCTATCATATGATTCATTAGCCTTCTCAGCAAATGCTTCCTGCTTCGCACAACAGGTATGCACAAACCTTCAAAATTCAGCCTGTGCTGGTTAGTACATAACGCACACAGGATTGTTTTTGTCCCTGGAGTAGAAAAATTACAAACACTAATTAAACAACCCAGCATGAATTCACTCTATAATACGAACTTTGTTCTTGAGAAGATTTGAGTACAAGCTGCTATTTGCAATTATTCCTGTTAGTGAAGGCGGAGAGGCTGGAGCGTGCAAGAAGCACACTTCAGCAGGTTACAAACACTCTGAGTGGAAACATCTATTTAATTTTCTTCTAAAAAAACCTCCATTTCCCCCAGTTCTCCATTCTTAAGACAGGACATTTCCAACCCACTTGATTTCTTTTTCATTTCAGTCCCGACTTTATGACTCACTTTGTTGGACCCAGTTTCTGATAGTCCTCCTTTATCACTTCTCTGGCTCGGGCTTCTGCATCCACTCTTATATTTGACTTTTTTGTTCTCCAGCCCCTGCCAAGAAACACAGTTATATCTTTACATGCCTCTAACATAACTGACACAACAGTAAACGCTGCATTTTCTAACGCAGCATACGGATGACCCGGTATACTTCTCCAGCGCCTGCTCTGCAAGTTTCAAAGAGCTGCACATCTCTGGTGGTTCAGTTTGCATTTTTTTGCATTGCCTACTTCATATATCCTTTCTCTCTGCATTCATACAAAGGAGACCCTGCAGAGGTTAGGAAGTTTCCTCTCATTTATATTCTGAACTGTTTCCTCCAGCATGGGCTGTGATTGCCAAAAGAAAGTCCCAACATTGCAGGATTTCCTCATCTCTAGCAGACATCTACTTGGGCAGAACAACTAGGAAGAGGGTGACATGGAAAACAAATCTGTCCCTTCATTTCTCAAGTCACTTGCAATATCCTGGGTGATCCCAGGATGCTGGTGAGGATCAACAAAAATGTGAGGAATTTCTAACTGGCCAGGAATGTTAATGTGCTCCTAGCTAAGCCTCTTAGCCCGGCCACGCTGACCATGCACACTGTTTGCTCCTTTGTAGTATGTGCATACTAATGATATATTCATATCTCACACTTCATCTCCCATCACATCCCATGCCACTGAACCTGGTTTCTAACCCTGACTGTGGCCTTGATTAAACGTACAAACCCCAATGTGCTTCCTTAATTAGTTCACTGTTTCAAAGGGATATCATAGCTGGATCTTCTATGTGGATGTTTGCAGAAGGCAAAGGCAGGGACTGGGAGAATAAAGAACCGCCTACTGTAGGAGAAGATCAAGTTCGAGACCATCTAAGGAACCTGAAGGTGCACAAGTCCATGGGACCCGATGGGATCCATCTGCGGGTCCTGAAGGAACTGGTGGATGAAGTTGCTAAGCCACTATCCATCATATTTGAGAAGTCCTGGCAGGCCGGTGAAGTTCCCACTGACTGGAAAAGGGGAAACATAACCCCCATTTTTAAAAGAGGGAAAAAGGAAGACCCGGGGAACCACAGGCCAGTCAGTCTCACCTCCATGCCCGGCAAGACCATGGAGCAGATCCCCCTGGAAGCTATGCTAAGGCACATGGAGGACAGGGA
>NW_008795560.1:666997-678095 GCF_000699145.1 Aptenodytes forsteri
GTTGTTCAGCCCGGAGAAGAGAAGGCTTCGGGGAGACCTTATAGCAGCCTATCAGTACCTGGGGCCTACAAGAAAGCTGGAGAGGGACTTTTTACAAGGGCTTGTAGTGATAGGACAGGGGGTAATGGCTTTAAACTGAAAGAGGGTAGATTTAGATTAGATACAAGGAAGAAATTCTTCACTATGAGGGTGGTGAGGCACTGGAACAGATTGCCCAGAGAAGTTGTGGATGACCCATCCCTGGAAGTGTTCAAGGCCAGGTTGGATGCGGCTTTGAGCAACCTGGTCTAGTGGAAGGTGTCCCTGCCCATGGCAGGGGGCTTGGAACTAGATGATCTTTAAGGTCCCTTCCAACCCAAACCATTCTATGATTCTACGATTCTATGAATGGTTGATGATTCAGAAGTTCCTGAACCTCAAATAGATACACCCGGCCCTTCAATTTCTTATTTTTTGGGGGGGGGGGTTATTAACGGCAGCTTCATCTCGGCTCAGCCCTATACATAAGCCTTTTAATGTCTTTTGGATTCAAGCAAAGCCGGCCTGCTATTGCAGCGATGTCCACCTGCCTGTACTGCGCTGCAGACACCAAGGACTTGCATACATAGAAAGCCCAGCCACTATCCCCAAGTCGTTACAGTCAAAGCAGCCCAACAAACTCCTGCAGATACTCAGCTGTACTTGTCCAGCTTTGTAATGTCTCTTCCAAGGCACCTCGCCACTGGGGAATACTGTTATCTGTGCTGGCCCAGCTATCCCAATAAAGCCAGGCTTCGTGCTGACAGAGATGAGCCAAACAAAACAAAAAGCATCACGTTCTCCAAGCACAAGAGCAATTTTGCATTTCACCAGGGGCTTTGGCCAGCACAGCTACCTCTTCCCTCACCTGATCACCCGGGGCCGTGCTGGCAGGACGCCGGGGCCGTGCCCCAACCCTCACCACAGGACGTGGGAATTCAGGCTCCGCACCACACAAGCCCCGGGCACATGATGCAGAGCGGCGCAGGTCTAAGCGGCTGCGAGCAACACGCAGAGCCTCCCGTGAAGCCCCACGAGCAATTTAAAGACCGGCATTTGGCATTTTCTGGATTGAAACTTTCCCATTGATTTTTTTCCTGTCTCTGAGACAATGTAAATATTTGGACACCTGTTCTCTTCCCTCCCCCCCTTCTATTTGCATTTTTAACTCAAAATAACAATTAAAGACTTTTCTAAATATTAGAAATTCTGTATGGTCCCTGGAGGAAGCAGGACTGCGAGTTTGTTACTATCACGTATGAGAGTGTGAAGGGGAAAAAGGGCTCCAAATGAACCAGCATGGCAATGCTGCAACCATTTTAAGTAGTGTACACTAGGGGTTGCATGTATCCAGCAAAGATTTACCGGAAAAACATGTTATTCTCAGTTACAGATTAACACGTTGCTGTAAAAGCCCCGTTGTGAAGTAATCTGTTCCAAACCTAAGTTTCTGCCGCAGGACCAAATCCTGGCTCTTTTATGTTCTAGATTTTTGCTACTAATTCCAAGGGAACCAAGATTTCATGCTGGTCTTCAAAGTTTGATCCTGCTTTCCCTTCTGTCAATGAAAATCTGCCACTCACCTCCACAGGCCCAGGTCAGGCAGTAAAACAACCTTTAAAAATGGTATTTTTAACTGAATGAATATATAATACATACTCTGTACACGTACATATTTCAGTTAAAGTATATGTAACTATGAGATATCTTTAAAACCTTCCAGTTGCATATCAGCTTCTTGAAGATAGATGACTTGTTATACTATGAGCATCCTGAAGTTAGTTATGAAACCCCCACCGGCCAGGAGATGATCCTGGGTGATATCAGTAGATTTAGTATGAGAATCGTGATGAACATGTATTTCACAATGCCGGTATAACCAGACTACGTATATGTATAGTGAATATAAACGTACCTCAGGTTAATTCCTCCATACAGTATGGAAATCCATAGCCATCCCAGGAGAAGAAAAATCAGCATTAAAGGAAATGCAAACATAAACCAAGAACCAAAGTTCACCACATCACATTCTGGAAAATAACTAAGCAAACGGGAAAAATCAAGTTAATGCAAGAAGGAAAAAACACCCTTCAATTTAAGAGTAAACAAACATCTGAAATCAGCAGCAAAATATCCCACAAACTTGCCAGTGTGCATTTAAAAACTATTCCTCTGTGTGCATTAGCAGTTATCTGGGCACTAGGAGATTTGGGGAGCGCTGTGTTGGGACAACCCGCGCAGGCCACCCTGCCACCCACAGCTCGCCCAGCCCAGCTGTGAAGCCTGCAAGGGAAGATCCGAAAATCTCTCTCCAGGGAGGTTGATACTTTCATACAACGATACTCCTGAACACCCAGGATTAAACCCTGCTACAATAACTGCTGGAAATTCTGAACACGAACCTCACTGGGAGGCTGCACAGGCCTAAGAGAGACTGGACATACTACTTGCAGAGGCCGGCAAAGTTAAGAAATACCTGCAGGCACTTAGGATGGCACAAATCTCTGTTCCTATGCACACAGCAGGCATCTTTTATGACTAAGAAAACAGGCCAGAAGTAGTGGGTTCCTTATTTTTCTTTCTACCATACAGCGGCAGATATAATTGCTCACAAAACACTACACGGCCTGTTTCATCAACAGGTACGAGATTAATTGTAAGCATGTAGTCAAGTCCCGTTAAATTCAATGGGATTAAGAGCATCAGTAAGGAGAAGCACATATGCACCGGTTTGGCTGACAGCCTGGCTGGGTATGCCGGAATCCTGCTTATTACAGCTAAGGCTGATGCAACCACTCTCTGCTTTCATCTGCTCACAAAGTTTCCCAAAATGTTCTGGAAGGGCATGAATTCTCCAAACTAGTTCTCAGCACAGAAGGGAATTTCCTACAGCAATGGAGAACACATCTCAGTTTTGCAGGATTCACCCAAACAGACATATGGGCGAGCAGGGCTCTCCAGGAGTCCCATACCTCTTCAGCTGTCCCAGAAGGATGAGGTTTGGTGCAGTTCCCGTCAGCGTTGCTGTACCTCCGATGCTGGCCGCGTATGGGATTGATATGAGGAAACCTTTCCATATATTTGTTTTGTATTCCTCCTCCTTCTTTAAGTCTGAGACAGCATCACTGGCAACCTCCTTCTCCTCCGTCAGATCTTTGCTTTAAAATAGTCCAAAAGAGAATCCGGTGAAAGCCCTGGTTTAAATACAGCGCGACCACTTCAGAGCCTTGACAGAAGGAATATTCCCAGTTTTTAGAAATCCAAGCTAACACTGTCCTCAGGGACACCTTAGCAGCTCAGTGCAGCGGAGGGGTCTGCTCAGTGAACTGCCACGTGGGACCAGCAGCCTTGCAGAGGGCAGAGCACCCTCAGCACCCTCCCGTAGGAGCTGAGGGTGCACATGCCTTGCCCAGCCCCTCAGCAACTTGTAACACTTAGCATAAAGTCCAAAGGACTGCTAAAAGGAAAAAAAAAAAAATTGATAGCACCGAGAGGAAAGAAACATCTGTTCCTGAAAAGATGCTTCCTTCCCATCGTTGTTATCAAAGCAGGACCATCACCAGTGTGTAAACCCTGGTGGGTTTTACATCACCGGCTTCACACATTTGATACTCCTGAGAAAACCAAGGCACAGTTCCCCAGCAGGAGACACCTCTGGCTCCCATTTCAGAGTGGCTGGAAAATCTCTGCAATGATTTGGACATGCAGAGGGATGCTGGACACCCAGAGGAGGGTTTCTATCATCAGGCTGCTAGTGACTGGGACATTTGGTATAATCAAAACATTTCAATGATTGAATTTCAAATTCCTAGAACTTGGTCTAGCTCAGGGGGTAATTCTCTCTCTCAACTCTCTAATACAAACTTTATAGTTAACTTACTCCTCAGTACTTGCCAGAAACTGCATCTCAGTTGGTACAGTGTAAAGTTTATTCTGCTGTAAAGATGCTGAAAAAGAAAGATTAGGACTTTAAAACAGTTCAAAGCATCTAGAAAATTCTCCTTGAACCAAACAGAGGAACGGAGGAAACAACTGCCGTTTACAGAGGAGGGGCTGTGCAAACGAAAGGTGAGCTCACGCCACAGGGACGGGGTCGGGAGTGCCCGGCGGGGATGAACGAGCCCGTCTCCTCCTGCCACTGGTCCAGTCTCACCACAGCACCCAACTTCTCCTCCAACACCCAGAGGCGCTTGGTCCTTTTACTTCTGCCACTAGTTGGAATCTGGGATGCACCCAACTTCTCCTCCAACACCCAGAGGCGCTTGGTCCTTTTACTACTGCCACTAGTTGGAATCTGGGATCCTCTAACATGACCAGGAGTTTCAGGTTGTCCCTTATCAAGTCACATGTTTGGGGTGGGTTTTTTCTGGGGGGTAACCATAGCTCATTCTTAGGAAGAAAAACTGTTGGGCCTGACGTATCGTAAGGCACGTTCCCCAAGGTACAGCAGGAGCACGCCCTGCTGTGGAGCTCTGTTCCCAAGGGATGAGAATTTTACCCCCTGCAGACACCTAGTGCAAAGTCACCATAAAGCTGTAATTCGCTCTTTAAAAACGAGAGTGGGGCGCGTTTGGGGATCAGGCTTCGTACCAAGTCCTCCGAAATCCAACCCGCTAGCAAGGACCGTTCCCAAGCTCATCATCCCCTCCATAAATGACAGACCCTGCAGGCTGAGACCAGTCCCCAACGCAAGTTTAGGGCCACCCCGAGAGGACTCCAATTCCCAGGGACCCTCCTGCATATTTCATACAGGCTCTGCCTCGCTGTCTTCCTTATCACCAACCACAGGGCACACGAGCAGGACTCAGGAGCACTTGGGGAAAGGGTATATTTTGACCAGAACAACCAATGCTGTCTTTGGCAGTTAAATTGGAGGTGCACACCACCCTATCACACACACACCTATGGGAGAATTCAGAAGTCAAAAGACAGAAATGCAATACAATCACTCTTTTTTTACCAGATCTCACACTAAGGCTTGTGGTATTTGTAGTTCTGGCTCACGGCTTGACCTCCTGAGGTTGGGAGTAGAGGTGTGCCATTAAACCCCATTTTCCACAGTCCTCCTCAGGACTGGAGCACTTGTGAGTTTTATCCACCTTGAGCCCAGGTGGCCCTTCCCCATCGCTGCTGGCTCTGCTGCCTTTCCTAGGGCTCTTTGTACGTTTTTGGGTCCAGAGGCCTGTGCCCTGCACCTCCCCGGGCACTGCAGACCACCGTGTGCAGAGCCCGCTTCCTGCCCCTGCCACCCCATCAGTCCCCAGATTTCCTTGCACCCCTCCTCAGTCTGAACCATGATCCTCTTCTACCCGTATATGCACTGGAGACCGAAAGCAGTGCATGGAGATGGGCCAGTGGTCAAAGTCTCTGGACTCACTCACATGTGCGCTGAAGACACAGAGCTCGTTCCAGCTCAGTGAACCATGAGTTTTGCAAAGTCATGTTTTACACATCGCTAATTTACTGAATTGGAGTTAATTGGCTTGGATGCACACATGCTGAGCTTTCATCCCAACGATGACGGGATGGAGGGATGTAATTAGAAGGACGAACATTAACCCATGGCTGACTGTTGATCCCCCAACACATTTAGCCCAAGGCCTCTTACCACTGCCATCCCACTCAAGCCTAGTGCTGGCTCTGCAGAGAGACATATTTCATTCCACCTCTTAACATTTTTCACATTTTTTCCCTGCTAAGCCCAAACTCCCATCCCATCTTGCCAGGACCACCTGTGAGCTACCTCTCAAGGAAGGTCTGCAAAAGGCAACTGTGCAAAGGAAAGCCAGAGTTGCTGCAGAGCAAACTTTTCCTATGAAACTTGTAAAAAGGAGTTGAAAATTGTTACAGGTCCATAAGTCAGAAGAGGCCAAAGACCACCGAGGTAGGACCTGGCTGTACAAACCTCTCACAGAGCACTATGAGAAGGATTCAGTGGCCGTTTCACCCAAGTACCTCCTATACCTTAGAGGCAGAAAGGCTTCTCCTAGAAAAGTTTGGCTTTAATGACATTTTTATTGTTTCTAAAAAGTTGAAAAGGCCTGAGAAGGAATATTTCCACCCACCGAGGGGTGCAGGCAGCAGTGCTGGGGCCATACCCTGTCAGCACGGGCTGGGGTTATGCAGCCAAACCAGACAGTGGCGTCCAAAAATGCACATTTCCCACCTGCCCCCTTAGAGACATCATTTCCAGGTCTGCGACCCAATGAAACACATCAAGCACTGACTGCAGTTTATCTTGAATTTGCAGAAGATATTCTCTATGCAGGAAAAAAAGGATGGAAATATTTTCTCATTATTTTTACCTGGAGATACTGAAGCTGCTCAGAGAAATGAAATATTGCCAATGATGGGTTTGTGGGCAGAGAGCAGGAGAGATGGTCGGGCTCAATAGCACAGTGGTTTCCAGCTTGTCACACACCTATCGCTGGAGATGTCAGACAGAATTGTAGGGAATCTATAACCCACCTCCAAAAGGAAAATTCTGGAAGTTGAAAAAAGCCTGTTGGTGTTCAGTTTATAACCCTGCTTCGACCAACCAGAACCAGCTGGGACTTCAGCCGCCGAAGCGCACCTAACTGCATTCTTGCATCCAGTAGCCAAGAGCGTCAAAATGAACAAAACACTACACCAAATTTTAGCTATGGACGACACAAGCATGCAAATATTTACTGATCTATAACATGCTGCCCACATGGTTAAGCATGGACATAAGTGATTGCAACCTTGAGGTTCTCTCATAAGCAAAAAAGTGCGACCAACTGATCAGAGACATCACTTTAATTCTGGCACTGTGTGCGTAAGCAAAGCCCTTCACAAAGCTGGTTTCATACACTTGTTGAGATTTCTTCAGAAAATCAAATGCTTTTACATGCTACATATTCTTTGATATATTTTTAACTTTTTTTTAGGCACCCAAGTATTTTTTAGCCTCCTGGACACTACTACAGTGCTATTAAAGCATATCCAAGCAGATTTGCAAACTGACCTTATCATATGCCATTGTAAAAGTTTGCTTCCACATACAGTCCCCTTCGCAAATAAATCTGCCTGGTTTTTTTGGAACACAGATTACAATTCAGTTAGATTATAAAAATTAAGCAAACTATGAAATGAGTATACCTTTTTCTCAAATGCACGTTCCTTACATTCAGCCAGGTTTCATCAGGTCTGTGAAAAAACTAACTGCAACAGCCCCACTGGAGATGTGCAACCAGCCCCGACTGCAGGTGACACCCGACAGACAGGAACCCCCTGCAGAAAGCTCACCTTCACGTCTCCGCTCCTAGGTGTAACATCGGATTCATCACTTTTGACTGACTTCAGGTTTAGGGCTTCCTTCAAGGAACTCAGCTTTTCTCATCCATTCAGACAGATTACAGAAAAGGATGAGTCTACCTTGGGACACTGAAGTTCAAATAAAAAGTCCACAAGAAAACCTGCATTTTGATGTTGTACATTTTACAGATGACTCCTCTTTCACTTGTATTTATTACTTTCATAAGCTTCTACCTCAAAAGAAAAATACATCACCACGCCATCACATGATATTTGCAAAGCATCATTTTATTCATTCTTCTACTTGCATGCCTCTCCCTTTGCCTTTTCTGGCTTCTCTCACCACTGGAAGCGTTGTGAGCCAAGGACGTTAATTTTGTGCTTGCCAATGTCTAGGACAACGGGGGCCTCGATTTTATGTGTTCCCAAACTCTACTGTTTTTACAATCACAACTACAGTCAAATCATTTCAGAGGATGGGGTCGAGAAGGTTAAAAGCAGACTGACAAAACACAATGCTTCTACAGAATAAGAAATTATAGCAAGAAGGTCAGTGGGGTTGATTTTAATAGATGCGAAGGGTCAAAAATTCATAAAGCAAATGTGATAAAGTAACCTGGAGTGCAAATATCTCAACAGTGCTAGAGATTAATGATGAATGATTAATTATATCTTTATTAGAGCATGCACATGTTTGAGTCTTCTTCTGGGGACTCATTTTTCTGCCTTAGGACTCAGTGGGAACCAAAAAGGCATTGCTTTTAAATCACAGGGGCAGAAGAATTACTAATTAGTGCAAGAAAGAGAAGCGGTGATTACTGCTCCAACTATCAGTCATAGCTGCAAAGGGGACTTCATGACTTCATTTCTGTTTTGCTGTTTCTCATCACTGTCTGCCAGAAGCCAAACTCCTGGTAAATGACTTGTGAAGAGAGGGCTGGAGGAAGACCTTATCTGACCGCATACCCCTGACCCAGCCTGTCCACGAGCTCAGGAACAACACCAAGCAGTAGCATCAAGCTGGGAAATCGCAAAGCACTTTATAAATAGGTATTTAACCTGCCAGCCTTCCCTTTCGTCCACCCTTTCTCCTCCAGCTCAGGATCCAGTTTCATGGGGGAACAAACAGGAAAACGAGAGGAGAACCCACCTGTCCACGAGCACACGGCAGCCCTGTGTGCTGCCATGGAGGGGCCGTTGTCCTTACCCTTGCCCTGCTCTCACTGCCTGGCCAGTCCCTTGCCTGTCCCTGCAGCAACACACCATTACGTAGCACTCATCTGCCCAGGTTTACTATCTACAGCCCTCCCTGGCTCTGGCTATCCCCGCAGCGAGGCATCCCTACGAATCCCATCACCACCGTGCCCACAGAGCTGGACTTCAACTTGTGCCAGCAGCAGGTTTATGGAGCAGGTCGGCTGGGCACCACCACTTCGTGGTTTTTCCAGACAATTCATAAGCATTGCCTCCTGCATGACATGAGGAAAGGGCAGGATAAAAGGGAGTTTTATGCCAATACTCTTCCACTGTGGTAACAAACTGTGTATTAAAATGGGACCAGCACTGAGATCAAGCTGCAGCTAAGGAACTTGGTACTTGTGCCAGTGAAGTCAATAAAACGGGGCATATTTGACGGCAGCAGGGCAGACCTCAGCTGGCTTATACTACTGCCCTGTCTCAATTACCTTGGTTTTCTTCATTTTCCCTGTTCATATCCTTAGATGTGTCTTTCTCCCCAAAGAGGCTTTTTAAAATTGCATTTGCAATTGGAAGCATCATAGCAGTGGAGGCGGTATTACTTAACCACATGGACAGGAAAGACGTTGTCAACATCATCCCTAAAATTAGTCTGGAAGAGAAAAAAAAGGAAAAGCTGAATTTCTTCAGTTCGGCAAGTTCTCTGATATATTATAGCTATAGGAAGAAAAGCTCATGTGCAGGGATAACAACACTAATAGCAAAAAGGACTTCTGTGACTATCCTGTAACTGGATGGAACACAAATATGGGCTGAACCAAATGATTCTCCTCATGCTCCGCTGGCCTCCAAGCAAAGGCAAACAGCTGAATAAACTCAATAAGCTGGAGAAAAGGGGGTGTGGACAGCCCCCTGGTATGGGAGACACCCGCATCACGGCCCACCACAGCAGAGCCACTTCCCGAGCGCCTGTAGCTCACGTCCCCCATGGATCCCCCTGCTCCCGTAGTCACCTGGCTGGCTGGACTCCCACCAACATGAGGACGCGGAGCGCAATCCTGCGGTGTAAATTCCACTCCTCAATGGCCGAGGCCATGATTAAACCACTGAGAAAGAGGAAATTGGTGTCTAAAAAATATTGTGGGCAAACTTTGTTAGATGGGAGGATCCCCAGGAAGGGAAAGAGGACGATGGGCAGCAGAGCCGTCACGGCCAAGGGCAGCGCCTCCGTGCACCAGTACAGGGCCATCAGCAGGATCACATAGAGACATCTTCCTTCCTGAAAAAGGAGGAGAGAGGAGAATTAAGACATGTGGCATTAGAGAGACATCTTTTCACTTGGAGACACTTAGATGAGCAAAATGCACCAATTACTCCTTCAAGGATACAGTATTTCTCCCAAATCATTTCCATCAAGTGCAACATCTTCCCCCCTACATTATGTAGGGGTTCAGGACTTACACTGGTCCTCTGAGACCACAGCAAAACCCAAATCCTCCTCGATTGCCTGAGCTCCCTATGTGCTGCAGGGTGGCAGTGCACTGGGGCATCAACCAAGGAAGCTCTGGAGGGTAGGTACTGTCCCAACATGTTGAATTAGGGTACTAATCCTCAGCAGGCACTGCTGCTAACATCCTTAGGTGTCCCAGTATCTGACCCTGCTACACTTAATGTTTGTGCTTTCTCTCCAACTTCCACAGACCGTGCTTTGCATGGCTATGGAAAAACAGCTTTGAGAGATGGATGTATCGAGTCCCCACATTTGCAATAGAAGGCACACAGAAAGGTTTCTTTTCTTGGATCAGAGCCTCCCAAGAGATCTGTGAGAAACCATTCCATGGCAACCCATCCCAGTCCCTACGGAAATCAGTAAATCAAGCGCCCTGGTGTCACACCGCTTCCTGAGGGCAGGGAGCTCGCCCATGCCCAGCATCGCCCCAGCCTTGGCCAAGGCTGGCAGAAACCCAGTGCCCCTATGCCGCAGTGTGAATTCATTCATCCGCCCAGGAGGCGAAAACTAGACCAAAGCCATTTGTCATGACAGCCACGGCCAAAATAACGAGCGGCGGAAAGAAGTCAGGAGAACGGCTCCAAGCCCAGGAGCAGAGAGCCCTGGGGAGGGAGGGGCAGGGGGGAGCCCAGCGTGGAGCTGGGCTCAGTCACGGCGGGGCTGAACAGGGATATTGTCAACGACCACGAGGCAGAGTGCCCGCAGCGCTATAAATAACAGCCGAGAGTCATTTGGAAGCCACAGAGCTATTTATTTTACCACTCTTTTCCAGCTTGTTGAACAGGTTGAATTGTTACTCAAAGACACCTCTGTCCCTCCACTTGGACCTTCCTCCCCTGCACCCGGGGCTGGCCTTGCTGGGGCTTTTGCGAGGGAGATGACGGCTCTGCTCCCTGCCGTGGCTGGGTCGGGAACAGCGTGGGCTGGGAACTGTGTGGAGCTGTGTTTTGGGGATAATGTGGTGTCCTGGTTTCAGCTGGGATAGAGTTAATTTTCTTCCTAGTAGCTGGCACAGTGCTGTGTTTTGGATTTAGGATGAGAATAATGTTGATAACGCACCGATGTTTTAGTTGTTGCTGAGCAGTGCTTACACTA
>NW_008795560.1:678362-688086 GCF_000699145.1 Aptenodytes forsteri
GACTGAGAAGGCTGGAGGTGCACAAGAAGCTGGGAGGGGGCACAGCCAAACTGGCCAAAGGGACATTCCATACCATGTGACGTCATGCTCAGTACATAAACTGGGGGAAAGCTGGCCAGGGGGGCCGCTGGTCGGCGACTGGCTGGGCATCGGTCGGTGCGTGGTGAGCAATTGCACTGTGCATCACTTGCTTTGTGTGTTGTTGTTATTCTTACTATTATTATTAGTAGTAGTAGTATTTTATTTTATTTCAATCATTAAACTGTTTTTATCTCAACCCACAAGTTTTCTCACTTCTACTCTTCCGATTCTCTCCCCCATCCCACCAGGGGCAGGGGGCGTGAGTGAGCGGCTGCGTGGTGCTCAGTTGCCGACTGAGGTTAAACCACGACATGTGGTCTCAGCTGCAGCATTTGAGCGTGCAGCAAGGCAACAGAGCAGCTACGGTGGAGCCACAACCTGCCTGGCCACCTGCAAAAAATTCACTCCAGGCCTTAGCTGAACGTGGTCGTCCCCAGGCTCCTAGAGCAGACACCAACCCAGTAACACACCCACAAACTGAGGATAAAAAATGACCATGGTTATTGGGAAAGCCAAAGAGCAGAATCTACCCTGACACCCTGCTGGGTGCATAAAGCCACGTGAATTGAAACCAATACAGATTTATCGTTCAATACATCTGTAGTGAGTGTTTGAAAAGTGGCAAGAATGACAGAATTTCTGGTTTGCTTTTAGTACTCAAGCTTTGCATTTCACAAGCAGTTCTGCTAGTAAAGCTCCCGTGCTTCAGTGCACGTGGAAACACGAATATTGCAGAACTGAGAGTAATTTGCTTTGACTTTTTAATACATTAATCACAGAGGAGCCACCACTTCATGTGAGGTTCCCAAGATCTGGATTTAAAGACCATTTGCAGTCCTAATTTTAGATCCTGGTAACGTGACATACAAGGTACTGTGAAGTAAACCCTTTACGTTCCCAGGGCTCAGCCCTGGCACCTGGCAGTTCCCGTGAGCTCCCCATGGCTTCGCTTCCTCCAAACCAGCAGGACCAGAGCAACAAACCTGGCAGTGCTAAATTTTGCAAAAATAAAGAATCATGTTTTGAAATGTTTGCACACTAGATTAGTGACTTCATTCCCGTGGCAACTGATAATTTCTCTTTACTCTGGCTCTTTTTATACAGCAAAGAAATAGCTTTGCTCTCATTAAGCCCTTTTCCATTTGATCTCTAAAGGCCGTATAAATAATTTTTTTCTCCCACTGGCAAAATATTCTTCAGTTTTCTGCAAGGGAAGTTGCACCAAAGTCAACTTCAATATAAAGACACTTTGCCTCCTACAGGGGTAGAGCAACTGAAAACAGTTAACAATGCATTGATATAAGAGCACATCAGTGAAGGCTTTAATTGACTTGATGAAATAGATGAAGTACAATTTAGAAAACTAATTATAGGTAAGGGATATTTATTCTCTGGTGTATGGAAAAAGTTCTGGAAAACATTGCAATGAAACACAGCATGAATCTAATAACTAATCTTCATTGCAAGATCAAAAGCCAAGGGTAAAACTGAAACAGGGCAGAAAATTACTGTATTTTGGGGTTTTCCCAAAATTGTGAAACCTATATGGATCAACAGCAAAACAGTTTAAAAAGAAAGCTGTAGTGTTGTTTATCCAACTTATTCTACCCCAAAGAGGACAAATTGCACCTATATTAAACAAGTTTTTCACTTAAGATAGGATAAACATTGAACAAAAAAGGAACAAGACCACTTCAGAATAACTTAGATTTGGAGCAAGCACTCCCCAGAATAAAGAAAGATTAAAACCATTAACAAAATTGAACCAAACTCTGAATAAAATTGAAAGGTTTTTGGTTTCAAGATATCTTGCAAATGTTAATGAATTAATGCTTCCAGTGCCCAGCAAGTTTGATTAGTACGCAAACAATAAATGCTAACAAATGTCAGAAGACTGGTCTTTTAGGGAGATGGCCATGGCTGTCCACGCCGTTGCGTGCAGCACCATCTCCCCCACATGATCTTTATCCTTCAATCTTCTGCTGCGTCACTGTCAGACTCCTTCTACTTCTCTCACCTCCCTGCAGCTTTGTTTTTATTTTTTTCAAAATAAGTCTATCAAAGTTCAGGAAGAAAAATGGTAGCACATACGAATTTTAAAATGGGTCTTGTGACTGGGTTAATTTTATAACCATTTAATGATTTCCAGGGAAGTGCTTGGTGGCTCTGGACTACAGCAGCTCTCCTTCCTGTTGCTCAAGAGCTTTGGGAACGACCTCTGCCCCTCCAGACACAGATCCTGTCTTCACTGCACTGAAAGCACCGGGGATTTTCCACGCTGGGGGACCTGCTGAGCTACGGCAGAGGAAGCCAAGCCACAGGGTAGTCTCCCGTGGGCAGGAGAGCTGGAGAGAGCAGGAGATCTCCTGGAAGGACAGATGAGGTCCCCCAGGGAAAGGAGGTGCTGGCAGGGAATGTGGGTCAGATAAGGCAAACTGGCTCGCCCAGGCATAGCACCGAGGCATGGGCGTGCATGAGCCACCAGTCCCCACTGCCAACCTTTCAGGGGACATCAGGAGCTTCAGCTGGACCTTGTACTCCACCAGCCCCAGGCAGCTCCTGGGCAGCCCAGTGCTGCCTGCCCAGTGCCCACAGCCTCCCCACCAGGCAGACCCAGCACTCGAAGAAGCCCTACCTTGGCACTGCCAAGCTTTGGTTTTTCTCCATCAACCGTTGCATGTTACATGGTCATCACAGCCTCATCACCCCCACACAGGCTCTCCCCATCTCCCTTCTGCCCTATGACTAGGCAAACGAGCGGCAGGCAGGTGACAGGACCCCTCCAGGACCTCAATCCCAACACCAAGAGGTATTTTGGCTGGAACTGGAGCTTTTCCAGCCCTTTTATCCCACTACCATCACAAAGGATCATCCCATCTGTGATACTCAGAACTACTCAGTACAAAAAAGTACCGGTGGCTTTTAGCATCTCGCTCGCAAACTGTTCTCACTTTGCAGCTGTGACTGTGCTACTGGCCAGCTCGGTCCCACTGCCTGTTCTCCAATGCGATGGATATATGAATCTCATTTCTCCTGCAAACATTATGTAATCTGGACATAAACCAAGCCCTGTTTACCAGCCTTCCTGCCAGCAGAGTTGTTTTGCTCCCACTAGGTATTTGCAGAGTGGCTAGGAAGGGGCCAGTAACAGAGGGGCACAAGCTGTAAGAGCTGCAGGGAAGATACTTTACTCTGGAGTTATGCTAAAAAGACATAAAGCTTATTAAACACTTTTATTTCAACTCCTTGCACTATTTTGTAGTTGGCAGAAAAACAGAATCATCTTCTCTATTTTACAAACGGGACAGCTGAAGCTCAGAGAAAGTGGGCAAATTGACCAAGATCACGTAGGAAACTAATGACAGAAATGAAATGGGCATCTTGGAGAAAATCTTCCCCGGCTCAGGGGTCTGAGGCTCACACCTTCTCTTGGAGGCAGCAACAGATCCTACATCTTCAAACATTCATGGACTGTGAAGCTAAACAGCACAGTGTGATCATTTGACACCCTGCGTGAGGTTAACAGGGCTCCCCTTTTGAATCTCCATTTCAGCATCAGGGTTTGGTTTTGTTTTTAAGATAGATCCACCACATTTGATTAGAAAAAAAGAAACATTTTCAGTGACGGTGAACCCACCACAAGTTTAGTAAGCCATTCCTATGATTAATTAATCTCACTGTTAAAATTATGTTGTGATAATCTGAATCTGCCAGCTTCAATGCTCTGCATCTTCTTACATGGTCCTCCTTCATGCCTTAGCCCAGGCTGCTCTTATCCAAACTCTGCTCGTGATGGATGCGCATTCAGGGTAGCGATCAAGTTACTCCTTGCCTTTTTATTCTTTGAAAAAACATAGGTTGTGCTCCCACAGCCCTTCATCACATGGCCTGTTTTCCAGTCCTTTACTCTTTCTGAGACTTCTCCAATTTGTCAAAGCTGTAGAAGCCAGACTGGAAGGGCCAGTAGCAGCCTGGTAGGTCCTCACTGCTCTTGCTCAACTTTCACATGTCCATACACGCAAATATCACACCAACCCTCTTGGCTATGGGTAGCCAGTCTGGTAGCCGTGTTCAACTAATTACATATTGCCATCTCAAGGCCTTTTTTTGGAATCTGCTTCCCAAGAGGGACTCCAGATCAGCCTGACCTGCAGCCAGCGGTCCCAGTGATCTCCATCTACTCTGGAGCCTGTAAAAATGCACCTGGTTTATTGCTTCACAAAACTCCTTAGGCAGCTCTTATAAAATTCTTGTATGGAAGTTGCCTAAACCTGTAGTTTTTAAAGTAGCCAGGGTTGGATGCAAGTATTTTAATTTCCCTTTAGTTACTGTCACAATAAAAATATTTCATTATCAGACAACTTCTTATGATATAGGACCGTACTATGAGCACTTTCCTGAGTACAGAACAAAAATGCTTCACTGAATACAACTTCTTCTGCATTGTCCATCTGGCAACAGAATAGCAAGGGTCAGATTCCTCTTGTGCCACACACTCGAAACACCGCTCATCACCCTCAGCACCCTGCTCAGCAATTTCTTCCTCAATTCTTTCACATCCCTTTTCATGTTTTCTATGGTTCTTAGCTTCCAACTAATATTGACTCTTGTCAACTTCCCTTTTGCCCCAAGTATTGCTGCTTTTGCTTCCTCTCTGTGCCAGCTTGCTCTTCGCCAGGCTTGCCTTCTCTCCAGACTTATGCTCACAGTGCATATGGTAAAACGTAGTCACCCTACTTCCAGTTATCACCCCTCTTTCCTCACTGAAGTTCTTCCGCTCATCCCTTTTAACTGATCGTTGCTTCCAGTTTTGTGAAACTGCCCTTTCTAAATCACCAAGCACATAGATAACAGAGATGGACTTTGCGCATGAAACGTATAATCAGGCTACAATCACTTATCTCACCTGCCAGGCTGCTCTCCTGACTGCCACCTCTTTGCCCACCCGTGCTCCTGCTGTGCCCTCCAGCCCAGGATCCAGCTCCCCTCCACCTCCCAGGACACCCCGCTCCCAGCCCACCACCCCACCCACCTACATTTGCATCACCCCCTTTCCCCACAATGCCTTCGTTTGTGGACAGTTCATGTTCTTTGCTTTCAAGTGCAAGCAATGTCATTTTTCTTCTGGAAGTTCTTAAAGTCTCCTTGTTCTAATCAGGAGGACTCATTATGTCTAAGTTAATTTTAAATTGCTCTATGGCCACTGAGGAAGTCAAGTCTGTTTTCTGAAGGCATTGGGCCCTATTTGCCTGCTCAGAGCTCCTTTTAGCAGATTTGGCTGCCTCAGCTGTTACCAAGCCAAAAGGCTGTAGACATTGAGTTCATTAGAAGCTGTTGGAACAAGCTCTTTGCACAGCTCATTAAAAGTGCCCCCCATGCCCCTTCCAGCAGAACAGTTCCTCCAGCCCCTCCTGCCCTGCCCGAGCTCTTTGCAATCATTCACAGCCTTCCGAGCAGGGGGGTCGCAGGCACTTCCACTCACAGGACAAATATTCAGCCATTTCAGCAGCAGCCAGAGCGGGAGGTGACACACAGGCCCTTGTGCAGAGAACTGGTTCCTGGGAAGCGGCTCCACACAGAGCATTTCCTTGTCCTGTTTTATGTGATGGACACAAGTCACTGTTCCAGCCCCAGTTTGGGAGGCACACCCTGAGGTCTCAGCAAACCTGCCCACAAATAGAGAAATGAAATTTCTGCTTTAAGAGAAAGGAGACTGCAGACAAAACCACTTATGCAAGTCTCCCTCCCCACAACTGCAACCTCCAAAGGGCATCAAGTAAGAACAAAGGGTGACGATGTAATGTCAGCACCGGTGACATTGTCCCTCTGAAGGGACACACACAGAGATCTGGAGAACCACTGCAGAGTGACAGCTGATGAGGGCTTTAATAGCAGCTTGCAGGTATGGATGCTGGAGTTCAGCAGCAATAACCAAGGCCAGACTTGATGGATGATTTTTCTCAAAGGATTTTGTCGCCAGGGAGATGTCACCTAGGTGCAGGTTTCACTGGAAAACCCATTGCACCCAGACACAGGGTGTCACTCAGAAGTACACACTAATCCAAGAAGCCACATCGTACTTGGGGTTCTCTGTTATATCAACTTCAGGTCACGATTTCTTGGTCTCCACATCCAAGTGAAACACTGCCCTTGAAGCCAAAGCTCAGGTGGCTCTTTATGGCTCCAGTCCCTTGGGAGATTAAAATTGCTGAGCATCCCAGTGGGGAGAAGGTAAATGGTGACATGTTGTGGGAACAGATTTTAGCATCCCCAGAGCAGGAAAGTACCACAGACACCTCTAAGACACCTTCTCACAAGGGAAACCTCATCCTGAGACTAGCAAGGGCTGAGCCTCACTGCTTCTCATCTCCTACCAGTTTCTGTAACACCCTGTGAGGCACTACACTGACCACCCCAGCAGGAACATGGGGTTCTTCAGCCCATCCAATTCTCCCGTGGTCCAGATGTGCAAGTACTTAGTAGCATCAAGGTTGCTACGATGACTGCACCACACCCAGGAGCTCCTCCTGCCCCAGACCACTTTCCGTGGGTGCCCTGCCTGGGACAGCCTCCCAGTAACACCAGCAGCAGCCCAGTCAGTTGAATTCCTTCTGAGATGGAGCTTGCCGAACACCTGCAGCAGCTCTCGCGACCTGGCTGCCCAGGAGAGCGCAAAGCTGGACTCGAGCCCCATGTTAGGATAAACCATCCGACCCGAGCGGTGCAGCTGAGGGCACACATTTTCCATCACGCGCCAGGATAACTTCCGAACTCCACCACCACAGATCCCCCGTCTGCTGAGTCTTTGCCTATTCCCCACCTTGGTGTTTTTACACTGCGGTTAAAAGCGTAACCTGTTCCCTTCCTCTCCTGCAGCCCCCTGCGGTTCAGGCTGCGGAGGTCAGCTCAAGCAAGCTTCAGACGTCAGAACTTAATCCCCTGTTGATGCAACAGCAAGTTTCCTTTCTTGCTGAACAAGTGAGAGACAATCTCGTGTTGAAACTGTAGATGAATCACTGACCCCTGAACATGAACAGATACAATTTTGTATGGTAGCTCACAGCTATGGGTTCACCCCTATGCCAAACTCAAGGGAGAACTTGGTGAAGCTGCAGTCGGGCTTGCTTGAAACGTTGCGCTGGTTAACAGCCACGCGAGCATCAGGGTTTTGACAGTCACCAGTGCAGGTACCGGCCAGTCTCACTGCTACCAACTATAATGCATTTAGCACCCATGGAAAATGAAGAACAGATCGCTAACCCGAGCGGGCCAGTCAGTGTCAGTTCTACCAGGGCCTCTCCTTCCCCGCCCACAGCTGCCCCGCTGCTCCTTCATCCTCTCAGCTGCAAACACTTCCACTTTCCCATCACCAGTTTTTCTTTAATAAAACAGCATTGATCAGACTGGACTGTGCATGAGGTCCTCCGAGGGTCACACCCAGGAGCATGCTACCAGCACACTGCAAGAGTGGAGCGGGTGTGAACAGCACCATTACACCAGCAGAGACTTTTTTTTCTTCTGTACATGTGGAGAAATCCCCTTCCTGAACACCCAAATCTTTACACAGCCTGTGTAACAGTATTCACTTCTACCAGTACATAGAGCATCTGGATCGAAGGCTTTCCCGCAGCGCAGCGCCAGGTTCATCTGTGATTTATCTCACAATTAACCACTGCACAGTTCAGGCACAAGCTTGCGCTGAGCATACGGTGCGTCTCCTCACCCTCTAACCATACCTCATGATTTTACAAGTGCCCAAGTCAAACAAGATACTATTAAATATAATTGAAGTCACTTGTTCAGCTACCGTAAATGAACGTACAAATACAATTATCTACTTATGAATCTGCAAAGGAATTAAGTACCTGTTGTGCAATGTGCTCTTTGAGGCAAACACTTAGTATATTCCTCTTAAGAACTCACCCAATAACGCAAAATAGAAAAACCGGAGATTAAATCCAAAGGATTTTATCTTTTAACATATGATGTCATTAAATAAAGCAATGGTCATTCTATTATTATTATTATTATTAGGGAGATTTATTTTGCTATCTTGAACATCAAGGTTTCACCTGACAAGCACTATACAGACAGAAGTAAATGCCACCTTCGTGTCCTTACAGCATCTGAATCATTCTATAATCACTAAGTACGAATATCACTTATTTTCTGATGTAAACAAAGTCATTCTCAAATGGATCTGAGTCAGAATGTAAGAGTGAAATCCTGCCCATACTGAAGTCAATGGCACAAAATTTCCCAGTGACTTCACTGCCCCGTGGATTTCCACCCAAGGCTCAGACCTCCTGGTGCACGAGAACCGCGTACATGGGACAGCTGCAAAAATCCTCCAGTCTCCAGAATTTTGCCACAGATTGCTTAATGTGCAGCCTAACACACATGCCAAAGCCCAAACCTTACCAGGAGACCAGTTTTTCCACGTCTACAGAAAAACACAAATATCTTACTCGCAAAGCCTTTTCGGATGCAGCACCAAAGGTCCCCCCCCGAGAATCACCCGCAGCAGTGCAGGTGGCACTCGTGGCTCCCCTGCATCTCCCAGCCCTGCAGCATGAAGCCTGCTGCATGGCCGCCTCCAGCATCCCTCTCTCCCTACCCACACCGCTGCCCGGTGCGATTCCTACAGCAAAGGAGATAGGACAGCAACGCTGGGCAGCCTCAGAGCCCTGGGCACTCTCCTTCCACCCTGGCTCTGCAAACACCCCACTGAGTGATGCGGGCCGTGGACCTGCTTTGCCTCAGTTTCCCCAGCTCTCCTTTGAGAGCTACTGATAAAAACTACAATAAGGCAGCTAGGTATCAGCAAGAAGTACTAGTTAGTGCCACCTAGTTCGAGCTGGTTCTGAACCATAGGTTCCTGACACCTCCCAATGTCTATATAAGCAACATAAATACAGTTCACGCTATCTATCCCTTCTTCCCCCTAAAAAGTTAAGATAACCCCAGGATGCCCCCTCCATTCACACCCTAAGGTGACGGCAGAAGGGTGAGGAGCTGTGGCAGTCTGCAGGCTTTAGCTGTCCCCTCCCTCCATGGGGAAACCCTGGCAGGTAGCAGCGTGGCCCTTGTGAGGGCCAAATACTGCTGGGGCTGAGGCAAGAGATGAGGAGCAAGGGGAACAGGGCACCGAGGCTTTGCCCCAGTCCATGTCCCCGGGGTTGTGCCCCACGGTTCATGCCCCCAGCCTGTAACTCTGATCCATACGCTCGGTCCATGCCCCAAGTCAGCGTCCCCAGTTTGTGTTCCTGGTCCGTGGCCCCAGTTGGTGTCCCCCAGTTAGCGCGCCCTGGCTGGTGCCCCCCAGTCCGCGTCCCTGGTTGCAGCCCCCCCCAGTCCGCGTCCCTGGTCAGTGCACCCCACTCGCCGTCCCCTGCTCCGTGCCCCCCAGCGGGTGTCCCCAGCCTGCAGCCCTGGGTGGCAGCCCCAGCTGGTGCACCTGCCCACGCTCCACGGCCGGCGGTCTCCATCCACGCCTCCGCTCCGTGCCCTCCACCGGTGCCCCCCGCCCCCGCCGGTGCCCGGGCGCGGGTACCTTGGGGGGCAGGCTGAGCAGCACGGGCACCAGCGCCAGCGGCGCGCACAGCAGCACCACGAACCGCCGGACGCTCCACACCTTCTTCAC
>NW_008795560.1:688220-693814 GCF_000699145.1 Aptenodytes forsteri
AGGGGCCCCGCTATACCGCCCCGCCCCGCCATACCGCCCTTCGGCCCCCTACACCGCCCTGCCGTCCTGCTATACCGCCTCCCGACCCCTAGATCGTGTCCGTGTCCCCCTCCCCATCTCACCATTTTCCCGCAGCTTTGGCCGCGCACCTTTTGCAGCCGGAGGGGTTCGGCAGCAGAGATGTTTCGAAACTGGTTCAAAAACTCTGGCAGCACAAGAGCTCGTTCGGTTTGACCATCTGTGTATTGCCGGCCATAATTAGCATCTAGTTGTGCTAATAACACAGGCTCAATACATCTAAATATAAAGAAATAGTACAAGTGACTGCTAGGAAAAAACACCCAAATGCAGCAGTTTAAGTGTCTGGTTTAGTTCTCAAACGTTTCCCCTCCATGGACAGAAACAGTGCACAAATGCACATCATTAAAAACTCAAAAGCATGAGAAAAACAGGGAGCTGCCATTGCTTTGGACAATTCAATTTAACCAGTGACTCAGAGGTTCGACAAGTTGTTTGCAATGCCATGTGAAACACAACCAAAGAAAAGGCCAGTGGTGCGGAGCGGGACAGAGCCATGGGAAATACCGGAAAAGCAGGAGGCAAAGTCTTGGCTCACACAAGTGTGAGCTCCAGCGAGCGAGTGAGCAGCATATGACTACACCCTGGCTGGTCTTAACATAATCAGGCCAGACCCACGCAGTTAAGGATGCTTCGATCATGAGTCAAAAAGAAAACACAAAAGCTGCCCAGTTCTAACTCTGAGGGCAGATTTTCCTGCCAGCTCTGCCCTGCATCAGGGTCATCAGAAAGAAAAAGGGAGAGTATGTGGGGCTAGACAGGTTCTCCTCCCCCGGACCAAGGTAAATCTCAGCGTGCGCTGCAGAGGTTGCCGGTCTCCGTCTGACTGTGGGGAGCCCAAGAGAGAGGCACACATCACAGGAGACAGAGCCGATGCACTATCAAGTTGAGCAAGAGATCAAAGTCAAGGGAGCTGGATTTTCTCTCAGCTTTTTGCATCGCCTGGATTCTTGCAATGGGAGGTTAAATGAAGCTGAGTAGTGAGGAGAAAAAAGGGAACGCAAAATAACCCCCGACTTAGTACTGCACCAGCATCCTTTGAGTGCTTTAAAACTTATTCAAAACCTGGGTGAGTTGACCCCATATATATGAAAGATGTATAAAAATCACATTCAGCAGAGAAACCTTTTTTCACAATTAATCAGCTCTCTGGAGAATTACTACCTCCAGGCAGGTCACTCCTAGAGCATCAAAGAAGTTGGAGTCAAATGCATCACATAAAAAAGCAGACCCCGCTGAGGAAAGCTCTCTCCAGCTTATAAAAACCACTGGCACAGAGGGAACAAGAAATTAGAGAGGAAGAGTGCAGTGATACAATCAGCATTAGAGACAGGACTGTACCCCGTCGGAACGGACTCTGCTCCTGGTGTGGATCCACCTCCTCTGTTCCACTCCCTCTCCTTAACGGCATATATATAATTTTGCACAAATAGTAACAAATCAGTTGATCCCCACAGCCTTCCCGGGCAGGGGCTAAAGGGTGATGGCATCACCACCGTGGCTCTTTTCAAATAGCGGAACGGACACAAAAGCTTTTGCCGGGCACTGCCGGGGGCCGCTGGCAAAGCGAGGATCCGGCATCCGCCTGGCGCCCGGCCCCACGGCTGCCCAGCTCCGCTGGCAAACGCACCTTCTCTTGGGGCCCGAAAGAAAGCACAGAGCTGACCGAGAGAAAGCTATGGGGATTTTTATCCTGCCTTTCTTCAACTGCTCAACAGCATGAATAAAAAGTTATCGTGATAAAAAAAAAAGAGCATGAGATTCCTGTGCTGCCTTAATGCTACTACAGTGGGCTATGGTAGCATAAGCTGCTTTATCACTCGGGTGGTGGTGCCTGATGGAGACGATGGGCAGATGGATGGCTGAAGACCTGTAAGCAAAATTCAGGCCATCAAAACAACGCGACTGCTTAAAACAGGTTCAGCTTATCCAATAGGCACATCAGCCAGAGACTGGGTGCACGTGTATGAGTGTGTGCCACGTGCTGGACCAAAGGAGCTCTACAAAGCTTTTTCTCTCAAAATCAACCTTGTAAGTTAAAAAAAGCTTCAAAAGAATAATAAGCAGTCAATGCCACAGTCTGTTCTTTCTCTTATAAAGATACAGGCTTCTGCCAGCGCAGAGGGCGAGGGGAACAGGAGCACATTCCCCCTCCAAGACGCGAGTCGGGTCCCTGCCTGGACAGCCCCTTCTCCGATCCCACCCGGCCCCTCTCGGCTCGGCGGGGCAGATGCTGGGCTCAGCCTTCAGCACTTCCCAGCCGAGCGCATTGTGCGGGGGCTACATGCTGGTTCACTCGGCCTTCCAGGACTTCAGCTGGGAATTAACGTTTAATTAATTTGTTTCCTTGTAAACTCTGTCTCTACCACCCTCATTTCCAGTGCCAGCAGCAGCTGCCCTGGCTGTGCCCTCCCTGTGCTCCATGGCCATCACTGGGATCAGACCTCACTCCGCTCCGGGCCATTACTCTCCGTTACTTACAGAGTAAGTTCAGCTTATTGCAAAAGAAAGAGGTGCTGCGTAGTGCCCAAAGGGACCGCTGCAGGACACGGCTTGTGCTTGGGCCAGGGAGAGGCTTTATTTATCTGTAGTGACCCTCACATAGTGAACTCTGGGTTACAAACGAGCTTTTATGCTTTTATTGCAGTAACTTGGTTTCCTATCAGCACTGATGGAAGAGGAGGGTTGCAAAAGGTTATCAGTGTTTTGTATCTTGCAAAACTGGAAAATATCAATTTCCTGCAGACATCAAGGCCTAGACCAAAAAAAGTTCACTCGAAAAAACTACACCGTATAGCTTGTATGCACAGTTTTTACATATACACACAGTAACTGCCGGCACAGAGCAGCCCCTGTCCAAAAGTCATGGTAACAGCATACCCAGATTACGCAACCGTATTTTCATTCCTGTTTCTTGCCATACTTGTGTGTGTTTTCTTTCACGTCTGTTTTTCCTCTTAATGCTCCTATAGGTCTACAACTCACATCTATCTCCAAAAATCCCCTTATTTCAGTTCTGCACTTATGGCATCAGTGGGCAAAACAGAACTTGTCGTTACTGCAAACTAAAGTCAGGCTGGTCACCCCGAGCTCGCAAGCTGGCTCCCCACTCCCACAAGAGACATCACTGATGATGGTCAGACACGAAAATAAACAAAAAAGGCAACTCCATCAATAACCAGCGATTCCCTCAGAAATCCTAACGCTGCACATTCTGCTGATGAAACGCCTCTATTTCCATTTCATTTGTCTTTCCCTCTTTACTTCTACTCCTCTTCTCACAGCTTATTTGCACACTCCTTGCGTTCGCGGCACTTTGGGTGATACCCAGGTGTGGAGCAAGATCAGGCAGGTGCCAGGAAGCCCCTGGAAATGAAGCTGTTCCCGGCAGGCCTGGAGTTGGTCCCCTGAGACAACAATTCATTCTTAACAGCAGGAAGATTCAAGCGGTAGAAAGACCCAGAGTGATCAACTGCCCATCCAGCGCACAGTTACAAATATTTTCTGTTGAAAGAACATTTTTCCCAGATACAAAGGTTTTTCCAGTGCTAGCAATGGTGGCAGAGAGACCCCCAGTGGCTGGGTGCAACATAAGCATTCACCCTTCACATCCCCACCGCCTCTCGGTGCCCCCCGGCAGGCAGGCAGGAGGGTTTGGGGGGGGGATGAAGGCCAACATAGTCTTCGGAGCCGGTGAGAACAGCCCCTCTGGGAAAGCCGGGGCAGGACATCACCACTTCTCCCGGTGTCACATGGAGCTGTGACCGTCCTCAGTGGCCGGACCCCTACTCTGAAGAGGGTGGGACCGACTGCTGGGCTGCTTTGGCCAGCGGTGGAAATACAAAACAAGACAGACAGTTGCTCTGAGTTAAAAAGCAGTTTGGGTTTCTAGCCTGAAAGATCATTTACCTCTTTCCAAAGATTACTTAACTTAAAAGAGTAGTTTTTATTTCATTCGTTTTCCTTTTAAACTCAAATGAGCTAAACTGGGTTGCAAGAACTTTTTAAAAAAGTCAGACCAAACTCTGAAAGAATATTGGTGGCTTTAAACTGTATTTGCAGCAGATAAACTATTCATGTAAAAAAAAAAAAAAAAACAGGAGTCCTATTTTCCTTATGAGAATGTATGCACACTGGACATAAAGCCTGAGTGTTAATAATGCAATGGCA
Organism: Aptenodytes forsteri; assembly: GCF_000699145.1. NCBI lineage: Eukaryota > Metazoa > Chordata > Aves > Sphenisciformes > Spheniscidae > Aptenodytes > Aptenodytes forsteri. Next base: position 692,469 of record NW_008795560.1, read on the forward strand.
AATTATATCAGTAATAATAATAATTCAGTGTTGCTTATGACCATGCAGATGCACTGAAAGCTAGCACAGCAGCAAGCCAAGCTATCCTCAGTCAAAGCAAGGCTGAAAACTCCACCTGCCTTGCAAACCAGCCAGGGAATCGGTGGGTTTTTTCCAAGGAGCTGCTGCCACAGGCACAACCAGCGATACAGCTGAGGCTGCAAGAAGATGTGGGGTGGATAATTTGCAGGTCCAGCGTGTCCTCTTTGCTGGACATGCACCTGCTGTGATTTTTCCACCCTCAAACAGCAACAGCTCAGCATTCACTACGGCAGTCCATATAGACACATCAGGCTGATCAAGATGAAATATCAACAAGCCATAACACAGATGTGCAAAACGTAACAGTTATATAATGAGGAGGAGTTTTATCATGCAGTGAAAAAGCAAAATATTTTGCTTTTCATTACCAGTAATGTTCTGCTTTGTTTTGAAGCTCCATCACAGAGCAGATTTCAGCAGAGGCCAATTCAGGAGTCCCTGCTAGAAGGCCAGTCCCACGCACCAGCACCCCGAGGGAGCTGGCCTCGCCGTGGGCTGCTGACCCCAGGTCCACTGCAGGGCTTCATCTCAGAGCACCGTGCCAGCCATAAAAACTTGCAGTTGATCAGCTTTGTTTCTACTCCGGGGTCCCACAGGGAGAGCTGCATTTTAATAAACACAGTGATAGTTAGAAACAGACTTCTTCAAAGGGCTTTATAAACAGAACTCAATCCTGGCATCACCAGGAGACAGTAGAAGCGGTGTTTGTACAGATGGGGGATGGCAGGCAGGGAGGTTAGGCGTGCTGCCTCCCCTCAGTGGGTCCGGGATTCGGGGCTCAGGTCAGGCCTCGTTAGGGGGCTCGCTAGCTCACATCCACCTGCTCCCACCAGGCCACGAGGTCCCTCTCCAGCAGCCCTCAGGCCACCCTGGGCAGCACCGTTTTAAGTGACCGTGTGCTGCTTGGGCTGTTGCATTCGCTCTCCAAGCAGGTAGGAGAGTGTGCAGCAGCAGCTCCTAAAGCCCCACTGCTCCTTGCGTGGAAACATGGCTCCTTCTTGCCCCCAGCCCGGGCTGGGGCACGCTCCGCGCGGGGTGAGCGTGGCTGGGGCACCCAAGCAATGAAAACAAAGTCCACGGCGGGGGCGCGCAGTGCTGTGTCGGCAGGGAGGGGGGGGGTTCCTCGGGCCCCGCAGCCAAACTGCGTTGTAGCAGGACTCTCATCCGCGTCACTCTCTCAATGCAGGTGAGCGTCCCTTCAAGTGCCCCTTTGTGGGCTGTGGCCGCTCTTTTACCACATCCAACATCCGCAAGGTTCACACCCG
>NW_008795560.1:693898-696327 GCF_000699145.1 Aptenodytes forsteri
CGCCCCCGCCTGTCCGCCCCCGCGCCCCGCTCCCAAAACGCAGCCCCAGACTGGTGCCTCGCTCCTCTCCCTACCCGCAGCTCCCAGCGCCCTGCGGGCTGGGGCCCCGGTGCCCAGCGAGAGGGCTCCCGCTCGCCCCCTCCTCTCCTAGCGTGCCCCCAGGCAGGGCTTCGCTCAGGTTGGTTCGCTTTAAGCGGAGAGGAAGGAGCCCTCCGCCCCCGCTCCCCTGCCAGGCAGAGTTGTGCCCACCATAACCCCCGCGCTGCTTTTCACAGCTGCGTTTTCCCCTCCGGCTGGAAGGGACATGCCCGCGGCTGCGAAGAGGCGAGGAAGGCTGCCGCGCAGAAGGGGGTCGGTTCCTGCAGGGTTTGCTCCCTCTTTTGCACAAGCGTTGTCAGACAGAGCGCCAGTAAGGGCACAGAGGATCTTCCCCGACGGACAGAGGCTGCCCAACACCGCAAATCGCTCAGGGAGGAGTTCACTGTTCCTTTTAAATCACTGTCTGAAGTAAATGACAAAGCTCACGCACTCACCCAGCACACAACTCGCATCCCATTCTGCTTGTAACGCAGACGATCGAGTGTCTTCTAACCCATCTACTGTGGGGTTCGTAAACTTTTCCTCTGGGCCTTCTTACATTGACACTATCAGATACAGTAATCCAGAAAATCAAGTACTATAGAGAAAACGTTACTAAAAAAACATTACTGCCTACCTCTGCCAATTGCCTACCTAGGCAGGCAATCACAATACAAGCAGTCCCTCTTATAAAGCTCCAAAAAATGGACATCTACAGCAGACTTCTTGCTCAAAGTGGAAGTTTCTCAGCAGAAAACTGTTCTTGATTAACAATTTTTATATTTGCTTAAGGAAATACTATCGACTAAAAGTTAAAAAAGCCAAAATTACTACTGGAAGAAAATGATCCTGTCTTACGTTTAGCGCACTATTTCAGCATTGCCCGTGTCCTGGAATATTTTCAGGATGTGTAGAGTCATTTATAATGGATTTAAACGCTTTGTTGTAAAGTCTTCTCAGAAAAATAGCATATTTGTTTTTCTTAATTACCTTTTGTAGATGCTCTGGTATCCCCAGGTCCCTCTTACCTCCCACAAATCCATGGTCCTCAGGCTGAGAAAGATTACTCGGTACAATTCTAACCACATGAAGAAGAGGGCGAGTAGAACGACACTGTAAACTACTTTTTAGAAGAAATATTTAACATTTAGGAAAGAACTGACCTTTGGTTGTTTCTCTCTTGTCTGTGCTCCCATCTCACAATTACTTCGGTTACTTTATGACACTTAAACTCATTCAAATTTATTTATTTGAAGACACAGTTATCAAAATAGTGATCTGTGAAATAAAACCAACCAGAAGTATAAATAACCATACTTGCAGAACCTAAGTAATAACATTTCTCCATCCCTAAGCCCGGTCTCTTGGGTCTCTTCTACCCAATCATGGATCTCTTCCTTCCCCTTAGACGTACTTCATCCAGCCTTTTGATCACAGGACCGGATTTTTTAGATGTAGCTGCGTAGGCCTTTAGCAGAGCTTTAAACACAGTTTCAGTATCCGGATGAGTACTAAGGAAGGCTTTTTCCAGAACATACAAATCAACTCCTTTATCCTCCGGAAGACCTGAAATAAAACTGAGTCCAAAGTCTATCAGCACCAAGTCCAGCTTCTCCGTGGGTGGCCGCAGAAGTATATTGGAAGTTGTAAGATCCCCGTGTATAAGATCTTCATCGTGCATTCTTGCTAACAGCTCACCCATCTTCTCTGCTAAGATAAGGAGGCTACTGGTATCGCTTCCACTCTGTTGTACAGAATTAATATGATCTTGAACAGTAATTGAGTCTACAATGTCTTCAAGATATATGGAGTTGGTGACATAATCCACGAAGTAGACCACTGGAGCAGAAATCCCTGTTTAAAAGAAGAACAAATGAAATACTAGCTGTTAATGTATAGGATTTTCCAACTTTAACAACAAAGCACCACCAATACAAGCCTTAACCAGAAACACCAGTTGACATCACCCCCAGTCACTGATAACCCACATCTAGGAACTCCTCCCGCCAGCCCCCATTTTCCAACCCATGCTGCACTAGCCTCCAGCCTTGAATCTAGTTGGCAGCTCGAGCTTGGCAACAGGACCAGCCCCTCCTGGGGCAAGACTCCCCGGAAAAAGACGCACAGGGGCTTTTTGACCGAGGACAGCCTGCGTTTTAGGGGGGGCACCCTGAAAAAGTAGAGCAGGTCGCCCCAGGATGAGTAGAAACCACCTGCACCCTTCAGGATGAAGCAGGAAGGCCGTCAAGTGTCCATTATTTGCTCTGAGGGACATGGAGAGCCGGGGGGGTGCCGGTGAACACGAAGGCACCCGGCGCCCAGGGGGGGCTGTCCTGTCAGGGCAGCCTCGC
>NW_008795560.1:697754-703525 GCF_000699145.1 Aptenodytes forsteri
CCGCCCCACAGCGCATGCGCGTCGCGCCTCCGCTTCGGCAATCTTCGGTAGCCCTTGCCGGAAACCGACGAACTCCCCAAGCTCCACCTCTCCCCCCCGCTGTACGGCTCCCCGGCGCCTTCGCTGTAGCGCGCCCTGTGCCCCACCTCCTCGTTCTTCTTGTTCCCGGTGCTCCCTCTCCCAAAAATCCTCTTCGTGCTTCCCCCCACAAGTCCTGCTGCCCTCTGCCTCTGCCCTCTGCCTACCTCTGCCGTGCTGGGGGACAGTGAGTAGCTGCAGGATGGTAGGACTTGTGCCTGAGCCTTCCCCAGCCGGGGCTGTTTTCCTGTGTTTCTGCCAGTGCAAGAGCGAGACCCGCAGCTGTCCCAGGGCCTGCAAGCAAGGTGCTGGATGTGCACCTTCTCAAGGTGGCAAGTGGGGTCTTGTGGTCCCCCTGAGGTGCTCCCAGCACCAGCTCAGAGCCGCCTGCCGGGGCATCGCCCCTGGGACACCACCACCGGGGCATCACCACCCAGGTGCTCCAACACGGGCATCATCACGGGGACTCCACCACCGGGGCATCACCACCAGGGCTCCACCACTGGCTCTTGGCGCTTCACGTGCCAAAAGCCTTCGCTGGAGCCCATGCAGATCCACTGCAGCTGCCCAGTTCGTGGCTGGGGAGGAGAAGGGCTTTGCCTGTAGGCTACAGGGGGTCGCCAGCCTGCAACAGGGCACGGTGTGACCTCGAACACCAAAGCTTCTGCCCCAGGTGCTGGCACAGGCCACTCATGTGGTGAGCCGGGTGACTCCCCCTTCCTCGAGCAGCCAAGCCCCACGTCTCTGCGTTAGTAAAAGATGGACAAACCTCATTGTCTTGGGAGCAGTATTTGGGTTTTTATGGCACACTGAAAACCCACTACTCTACTGGGTGATCTGCACATACTGCAATTTATGTTCCTCAGAAGATACAAGGGACTCAGCCCAGCCCATGTAAATATGTTTTCAATTGTTGCCTTTGGAGGTGCCACAAGGCCATTTTGTCCTTGTTTTCTCATCCGCAACATTTGTTTCCTTTTCAGAACATTTATATTTTATTAACACATTCCATACAGCTTACTTGTCATTGCATGGTGGGATCACGCCTGGCAAATATTTATCTTGCTTCAGTAACAATTTTTAAACAACCTTCCCAAGTTTTCAATGATACGGGTAATCTATTGCACAACTCTGCCCGCTCGTGGCATCCTCCTTCGGCTGCCCTCGCCGTGGCGGGGCTGCAGGAACCCCACAGCTTGGCCAGGGAAACAGATGCACTCCTGGGCTCTGTGGCTGGAATTTGCAAATACCACAAACAATCAAATAAACAAAGAGATTTCCCCGTGTTGTGGGCAGATTTTATCTAAGCATCCGTGCACAGCCCCCACAGACAGACATATATAACCTATGAGCAAGTGCACACAGATGCCCTCGGTTCGTTATTCTGATAAATATAACTGCCTTCTCTCATGCTGGCCAAAAACATCCTCCAGAGTGTTCAAAATACAAAAGAAAATATTTTTGCTTTATTTTTCCCATTATTTTATTTATTTAAATTTTATCTTCCCTGTGATTTCACTTATTCTTTTCTCTTTGAACGCAATAAACAGTTGACATAGCCCTTGGAAACCATCTAGAGCTGTTTACAATATTTATGGTATCACCCAGTATTTTTATTGGAATATTGAATCACCCCAGAGAATTGCACTGAAGCCACAGATTCTCTGGCAAATTGTTTAATTATGTAACTTTGTTCTCCTGGTGACAAGCATTTATAAACTCTCCTTTTACAAACAATGTAATTGAGTTAAAAATTGCGTGCAGCAAACCAAGGCAGATCCCATGGGCTCCTCCCTGTTGTCCTGCTGATCCCTTGGCATCGGGCAGGCTGCAGTGCTGCAGGCAGCGCTCCCCTCACCCCCCGGTTTATTTAAGGATGGAGGCTGCGATCCTCAGAGCTCGACAGAGTGGAAAAGGGCTGAATTCGGGCTATATCAGAGCTCAGGTGGCTCCTCATGCCCAGCTAAGGCACTTGTTGGCTCTGAGGTTGCGTCCTCAACCTGCAAAGTGTGGGCACAGGGGTAAACCCTCCTGTGTGTGAATTCACAGCGCTGACTCCCATCACGGCTCAAAATTACGGATCTTGGCCAATTGCCCCAGCAAAAGGATGCTACGGGCAGGGCGGGCAATGGGAGGAGGGCTGTAGGGACCGGCCACCCAACAGAGGGTCACAGGGGAGCAGGGGAGCACCCTGGGTCACCACAGGCTGCCGTGCTGGAGGCATCCCTAAAACGTGCAGGAAACAGGACCCACAGGGCGACCACCGATAATGGTCGGCATTTCCAGTGAACGCCCCCAGGGTTAGGATAACATAAAAGAAAACGCGTGCAGCCTGGCGTCATAAGGAGAAAGACCTCTGAGCTGTAAATGAGCACACAATAAATGCAGGTGCCTGGCGAGCTGGCTCCATCCCAGCCGGCTGTAACACTGGTGCCTGCTCTTGGATTATAATTCTCGTCAATAACTGAGTTGAGCTTGGCCAGTTTGGTCCCCTGAATCCCTTGAACTTTCAGGGGCCAGTTTGGTCCCCTGAAACCCCTTCCTAAGGGTCAACCGTAATTAGAGAAAATGTGCTCGAGTATGTGATGAGCATTGCTGAACACCATGTCTTCCTTTTTCCAGGATGGACTTCTCTCTCCTCTTGTATTTATATTTTCGTTTGTGATTTTTAAAGCCTCTTTTAGCTGCTGCAGCCCTGAGAGAGAGAGTAACATTTTCAGTAATCACAGCCGGGTTGTGTTACCAAACACAGGCTGCTGTTTCAAACGCCAGGCTCTTCAGGAAGCACATTCCTGCGGCTCAGTCCTGGAGTTGTGTTGTTCGGCTGTGAGGCAGGAACGCGCCCTCGTGCCTCACAAGTCCAGCAGCCAAGAGTGAGATAAGGATCAGATGGGGAAATGGCACTGCCAAGACACACAGTCTCGAGAGGAGGAGGAAAGCATGGCAGGAGGGAGCAAGGCTAGAAACATGCCGGCAGACATGAAGCATGAGCAAGTCCTGGTGGATCCAAGCCCTCCAGACCTTCTCATGCGGAGCTTAAGGACAAAGCTACTGCCTTCAACAGGCCCGGAATATCCATTAACTACAAATGGTATGATAAGAAAGATGTACTTTAAAAACCACAAAGGAAGATGTTTATCCCTGCTGTACATCATAGCAGGTTTTCACCTTTTTTTTCAGAGGACCATAACCCCCAGCCACCTGCAGCATTGACGCGGCAGCTGCATTTCTGTACATACTGATGTCATCTTTTTGGCCACCTTTTGTAAACACACCATAAAGCTCTGCCTATACTCCCTAGGAGCTCGCCTCCTTGCTGTCTGTGCTAATAATGTTTATTGCCTTGCCAGAGAACAGGAAGCCTCCTAAAAATGTCGGGGTGGCAGATAAACGAATGCTGAGTGACCATGGAGAAAAATATCAGTTACTTCTTCTCACACTGAAATCATTTGAGAAGGAAGGAATTGCTCAGGCAAATTGCAGATCATGTAGCCAAGAGTGGGTTTTCCCAGCGGCTGCCTAGGACTGTAGCTCCCCTCTGGCTTTCTGCCTGGCGTGATGCGGAACCATGTGTGGGTGACATCTCCCCCAGTTCATAACACAACTCACCCAAAATGTAAAGGCTTGAGCTCCAGGGAGAAGCTGCAGGGCCAGAGATCACGGGCAAGATCATGCTGCATCCCCAGCATGCCAAAACTTGGGACTACGAGCCCAGACACAGAGCTGTAGTGCCTGCTGCCCACCACGAACTGGCCTCATATGCAGGGTCTTGGGGAAGAGAGAAAACTGCAGTCATGCACTCTCTGAGTGTCATGAGAGCTGGTCGTGATTTCAGAGCTGTTTAAACTACTTCAACATGAATTACAAATCCTATTGTAAAGCTCCTTCCATGAGCACCATTGGTTTCTGTCGGCTGGTGTTCACGTTTGAAGCCATTCTTCCCCAAGTGTGTGATCCCTGTGCAGCTGTCTGTTTGTATCAGATACGAGGTTTTAGAAGAGGTATTTTTAAATACTGTATTTCCATTGAAATTAGAGCATATGAATAGGAAGCTTTTATTTAATCTATAAACCAGGTAGGTGGTTTGAAATGCTTTTAATATGCACTTTGAGAAGAAACAAAACCAAAACCTTTGATCAACTGCTGCCCATATTGCAGGCCAGATATCCAACAGACTAAAGCTGAAAGGACATGCATGATCCGATATTGCCCATCTCGTTTCCCAAAACTATGAGGTGGAGCAAAAAAAGTTGGCACCACTGGTCTCCAGAGCAGAGACATGACATGTATCCCCCTACATAGAAGAATAATGATTCTTTAAATATTTCTCTTAAATGCCCCGTTAAGTTAGCATGTGGAATGACTGAAAAAACTCTTTCAAAAACATAACACATGTTCCTCATTCTTCACCCAACCTGTTTACTTTTGCCTGTGTCAGAGGGGTGTGCCTGCACCACAGGCACGATGGTCACTGATGCAGACCTTCCCCAACCTGATCCTGTACTGTAGCAAAAAGCTTTACCAGCACGGGCTCCACAGGGCACTGGGCTGGAGCTTGTGTTGTTTTAGCCGTGTGATTAAATGAACTATTACCTGCAGTCACATACCAGCTGGCAATGCGGGTTTGTGGTCATTTGCACTTACCCTTCAGCGGCAGTGCCTGTTGCATGGCGCTGGGAAGGCTGTGCAAGCCCACCCCCAGCCTGTGGCAGCACATCTTCCCTGCGCTGGTCCCCACCCCAGCTGGGTTACAGCAAACTTCTGAACATCGTGTGTGCTTCACTGCACACGCATGTACTTCACCACAGTGCAACCCGCCCAGCAACTGCAGTTGGCATGAACAGCACCGAGGGAGAATGTTTGCATTGTGTTAAAGAGTTTTGAAAGCCTTCTAGGCATATCAAGTTTTGCAAAATCCTTGTCTTAGAACTGGACTTCGGGATACATGAATTTAGCCTCAGACTCAGAAGAAAATCTTGCATCCAAGTGCAAGTCCCAGTGTCTTTTATGCAGTAGACAGCAGGAAGGTTTCTGTTCCACTGAGCAGAAAAAGAATGTTACTTGCAAGGAAAGTTGAATACTGAAATGCTTTGCCTAATGGAGCACTGTGCAGGGGGAAGGAGATAAGCTTGAGAGACTGATCCTTTCTTTCCAACAGAAGAAAAAGGTAAGAGTGCAAACTCAGTCATGCTGCTCTTTTTTTTTAGCTTTGAAATGGTCACTCCTTTCCTAGCAGGCTTTCTTTGGCTTTGCAACCCACCTACCTAAAAACTGTAATAAACTGTCAATCTCATGTGGGCTCCCTGGAGGATTTCTAGTCTAGAGGAGTGAAGCTCTGCATCAGAGAGGGTCTGCAGTCAGCGAGGAGAGGAGATTCCTACTCCTGGCTCAAGTGAGAGAGAGAGACTGGGGACAGAGCTGTCATTCCAGCGACCAAAGCCGTTCCCTGCCACATCCTCGTTTCTAGACCAATTCGCGGTAAAACGTCCCCAGCCACCCCGCGCGGGCAAACCTCAGCCGCACGGAGCGGTCACACGCCCAGCCCCGGGTCGCGGTGCGGCGGAGCGGGACCCCGCCAGACTCCCTCTTCACCCCGGAGTTACGCTCCTTCTCCCCGGCCCTTTGCACCAGCTCCCCGGGGCGGTGCCCGCCCGGAGGCGGCCGGGCAGCCGGCGCCCCGAGCAGCACATCCC
>NW_008795560.1:704092-711752 GCF_000699145.1 Aptenodytes forsteri
CTGCGTGCGGAGGCAGAGCGACAGAGAGTGGGGGGCCGCGCTGCAGTTTCGCTGCAGGCGGCGGCGCCTGTTGGCACTGGTGCGCGCAAAGAGGGACTTCAGCGGTTCAAAAGTCAGCCCGGTCTCAGCCAGGTCAGCAGCACTGGTTGCTGCCCGGTCCTGGCGCACGGCCCTCCAAGCAGATTTTGCCGTAGGAAGGAATCGCCCGGCACAGCTCCTTGCGAGGCCCACCAAACTTTCTGTCCTCAGGTGAAGATCTGAAGAGTCCTCAAGTTCCCCAACTGCATCAGAATAGGCCATATACAAAGCTGGATTTCAATCAAAGTTCATAAACTATTACTGCCCATTAAGTTAACAAGAAATACAGCAAAATCTGATGGAATCAGCTGCGGTATTTACAGCGAGGCTGACTGCATCTAATTGAGTTTGTGGCTTGAAACTAATGGCATGCCTGCTTTATGCAAAGCCTTTTGTTCTCAGTGAGCAAATATTTCTTCTAATTATCTGCATAACATGTGTACAAGGAGCGATAAAAGCGGTGCAAGTAGTCACACAGAGCATGGTGGGAGGGACTGGCGTGTAGCTGGGATGGCCTAAGTAACACAAATGAAACACAGAGGGTTACAGAATAAATACAAATATAAATATAGTCACCACTGAGAAATAACCTTTATTGCTAGCTGTAATTAAAGGCCAAATAGAGACACTTCCTATTAAACACAGCTTGTGAGGGGAAAAAAGCCCTTAGGCAGGGTGAGGAAAGTTTTCCATGGTCTGGTGATTGTGTCCACATTCTTTCCACATACAGTCTACTGAAACTGTGAGTATCTCTAATTAAAGAAAGCCAATGTGAGAATACAGATAGTACTACAGGCTGGAAACCAGCACAAACCTCTAAGCTAATGCACTTTACCTGTGCCTTCAAAATTGTAACTGGAGGGGGGAGGTCACTGCCTCTGCTGTTCCCCGGAGGTCCCTACGTCAGCACTGGCTCTCATGCCATGTGCAGTCCCCCCTGCCGTAACACGACTAATGGTTCACATGTGGTCACCCTTTCATCCTCTCCCCAGGGCAAAAAGCGTGTGCAGCAAGCACCTTGGTTTTGTAGGGTTGTTTAGGGCGGGTTGGTTTGGATTTGGTTTGCTTTTGCTGTTGTTTTTTCTTGTTTTAGCTAAACTTACATACTTACTAAACTTGCATGCTCAGCTATATGGGAAGGGCAAGGTCAAAGAATCGCTTCTTGTATTTGGGGCAGGCAACAGTGAGCTTTTCAGCTCATGGTGAAGTTTGTCCTGTAGTCCTGGACCAGCCTGAGAAGGTTGTGCCTGGCTCGGGGATCCTGGGCACTGTGTGCTGTAGAAGGAGAGATGAAGAAATCGGGGCCACCTCCACAAAGTCATGCTGAGAGCGCAAGATTAACTAGGAGAAATAAACTTTTGTGAGCAGTGTTTTTAACGGCAAGGTAGGGAGTGAGAATCAGAGCCTGCAGTGAGAACTGATGGTGCCACATGCACTGAAACATGAACATGATAATGCAGAACAATTCAGAACCAGAAAACAAAAGCTGCGTTTCCTGCCCAGAACAGGTTTTGTAATTGGAATCAAGGGAGACCACAGAGGATCCCCCTGTACAACCCCAGGCAGTACAAATCACTGTCCTCCACTTAAACACAAGTCTTAACTTTCTTAACAAAGTCCAGTTTTCACAGTTCTGCACCCCAAATGAGTGCCTCTGCAGTCTGTGGAAGTGTGTGCAGGCCTGGTAGGTTGTGTGTTTATCTGCAGGTGCCTCTCTACACATGACCTAGTGACCTATGGGGAAATTCAGCGTCGTGGCTTTGTAGATGGAAAACTTTGGGTGTCCTGGGAGAGCTTTTTCCAGCTTGTGCATGCTGATAGCTTGCCTGCTAGCGTCAGAAAGCCGCACCTAGCATTGCTTGCTTGTTTTCCAGGTCGTGCACTGCTGATCCTCCTCTTGTCTGCAACGGTCTCTCTCCTGGGTGGGCTGATATTTGGATACGAGCTGGGGATTATCTCCGGTGCACTGCTGCAGTTGCAGATTGACTTTCACCTCAGCTGCTTCAAGCAGGAAGTTCTCGTGAGCGCCCTCCTTATCGGAGCTCTCCTCGCCTCTCTGGTTGGGGGGATCCTCATTGACCACCATGGACGGAGGAGAGCAATCCTGGTCAGCAGCTTGGTCCTGTTGGTTGGCAGCCTTATTCTCACACTGGCGAGGTCATTTATTGGGCTGGTCATTGGGCGCATGACCGTGGGCTTTGCCATCTCTGTCTCATCCATGGCCTGCTGCATCTATGTCTCAGAAATGGTGGCTGCTCATCAGCGAGGCCTGCTGGTGTCTCTCTACGAAGCGGGCATCACTGTAGGCATCCTGCTGTCCTATGCGCTGAATTACATCTTTGCGGACGTGGATGAGGGATGGAGGTACATGTTTGGACTGGCCATTGCCCCAACGGCCATGCAGTTCCTCAGCATCCTCTTTCTCCCGGTGAACCCTGTTAAATTAAGCTCGTGGGACTCAGACTGCCAGAAGGGCCTCATTCAATTGCAGAACACTGAGGACAGAGAGACAGCAAAGCGGGAGCCCTATAAGGAGAAGCATTACTCATTTCTTGACCTTTTCAGGACCAGAGACAACATGAGAAGGCGGACTCTGGTGGGCCTGGGACTGGTGCTCTTCCAGCAGTTTACTGGGCAGCCCAACGTGCTGGGCTACGCCTCCAAAATCTTCCACTCGGTGGGGTTCCAGAGCAACTCATCGGCGATCCTAGCCTCTGTCGGGTTGGGGGCGATAAAGGTGGTGGCCACGCTCATCGCGATGGCCTTTGCAGACAAGGCTGGCAGGAGAGTGCTACTCATGGCTGGCTGTGTGGTGATGGCCATCTCTGTCACCACCATTGGCCTCACCAGCTGCATCGCTCCGCTGGCCGTGGCCAGGGACTGCAAAGCAGCGGCAGACCCCAATGCATCCCACAGCCTCACCCAGCACCCCCTGATGCCCGTATCCTCCCAGCCTGCTGTGTCACCCATCCTGCCAGCATTAGGTGCTGGCAAAAGTCAGGCAGGCCCTGGGTTTGCTGCCACAAGGAGCCTTGCAAAAGCTTTTGCCAGTACTCAAAGCAGAGAGGTTGTTCCCGATTCTTCCCTCACTCAGAAAAGGGTCTTGATAGGTCAGGCCAAAGAAGAGACAGTGGGAAGCACTGGCCCTCCTTTCGGTGGTGCTCCCTGGGCAGAACATATGGTTTTAAATTGGATTACGCTGCTGAGCATGATGGCTTTCGTGAGCGCCTTTTCAATTGGATTTGGACCAAGTAAGTATGGTGTTTATATATCCTTGCACTAACCCAGAGAATAAAACTCGAGCTGATCTTTATAGTCTGCTTGAAATGTTCATTATGTATCTGCTTTACCCAGCAGCTCAGTGTCTGGGAACTGGAAATTTATCCCCTTCAGCCCACTGAATAATTTTCTAGCATTGCAGCTCTGTCAGCTATAGGGCTGGTACAGCACTAGAATAACTTTCTCTTCCATGCTTCCATCACTACCCTTGTAATGTTTTTTTCTGTCAAGCTCATTGCAAAATCCGAGCATCCCACAAGCACTACCTAATCTTCCTAGCACCCTGATGAGGAGGAAAATAGAGGGCTGAGGACAGAGGGACTGAGGGGCTTCTCCTCAGTGTGATGAAGAAAGTCAGTGGCAGAACTGGAAGTGGAACCTCCTCAGAAGTTGCTCAATATCAGTTGGTCTTTTTCTGAAATTGTTATTTATTCATCAGATGAGAATAGAGATTAGTTCGTGCTTCCATGTGAGCTCTAGCGTTTTCTGACATTTATTGCTTTAAATGCTTTGATGGTAGAAAACAGCACCTAACTGAAGGAAAAACAGAAGTGCACAGCAAGTCTCATGGGTTTGACAGTGACCCTGTAAGTTATTTCAAGCAACATAACCCTGGGATAGGAGAGACTACTTTAAGATATATATTGCTTTAGCTCTGATTTTAGCCCAAACGCAACATTGTCTCCCTAATCCTACCTCTTTCTCACTTCTTTACAAAGAGCACGCCCTGACAGCAGGTATGCCAGATCTTTTCCATCTCCCCTGACAGGAATGACCAACCCTCTTGCTTTCTTCTTTGCTCCCTGGACCTGTTCATTGGTATTTCATTCCTCCGTGGAGCGCTGAATGTGGGAGTTTTGAAGTGTTCTGCTGTGACCTGACTGAGATCGATGAATGTTTGACACCACCAGCAGCAGGTGCTGGCTGAAGCCAGAGTTTAAAACCCCTGCTGAAATCCTCCTTGCCTGTTTCTCAAATAAATTGCTTAACCCCTATAACTGTCTTTCTGACCTCTCTAATCCGTGCAGTGACCTGGCTGGTCCTCAGTGAGATCTACCCTGCTGGGATAAGAGGAAGAGCCTTTGCCTTCTGTAACAGCTTTAACTGGGCTGCCAATTTACTGATCAGCCTCTCCTTCCTGGACCTTATTGGTAAGTGGCCGTCCCCCATCCCTCCATCTCCCACAGCTGGTTAGGGAAGGTGGCCACCACAAGCCGTTTGGAGGTTAAGTGGCATTTTGAACCCTGGGGACTTGATGCTGGAATAGGTGTGACCCTGATGCCTCTGAGAGCAGAAAAAACAGGCACCAGCAACACTGGTCTGAGCCCCTCTGCCATCCGTTTCATAAAAATCATCCATCGCCCACTGGGCTGCACTGTAATACTGCAGTATCAGGAAACCATGGAGCTTGCAGCTTTCATGCCGATAGCTTTACGATGTTTCTTGCTAGCAGAGCTCTCGGCTGAGGCACTCAGCGGGAACTGCTGGGCCTTGGAGCTTGCCTGCCTTGTCCTTCCCTCTGTGATGCTGCTGGCAAAGCCTGGTGTGGACCGTCCTTCTCCCTTGCTGATTCCCGGTCCAGACCTCGCAGATAAGGAGCTTTCCCTGCCCTTTTGAGGGCTTCTCAAAATAAAATGCCCCTGTCAGGCACCAATGACCACCTCACAGTAAGCAACCAGTTTCCTTTGCATCGCACGATGTGACCTATCTCCGATGGACCCTTCACGTACTTGAATCTCTCTGCAGATACCATCGGTTTCTCCTGGATGTTTCTTCTCTATGGACTGATGGGAGTGATGGCTGTTATATTCATTTACCTTTTTGTTCCGGAAACGAAAGGACAGTCCTTAGAGGAGATAGACCAGCAGTTCTCCAGGAAACGGTACGTGTGCTGCTGTACCAGCGTGAGTGCTGGCTTTGGGTGCTTCCCACCAGCAGTCCCTGAGGTCTGCGGCACTGGGCAGCTCAGGGCTGTTGCAAAGTCTGGTCAGTGCCACTAAGAATATCTTAGATTTGTGCAGGCCTATGGGACAGGGTGTGAGAGCTGCAGCGTCATTCATCAGCAGGTCACTGGACTGAGCTTTGCGGCCGTGCTGCTGGAGAGCACTAGTGACATTTGGGAGGAAAAGGGCTAAAAAACAGGGCTTGTGGGTGAGGGGAGGAGAGCAGGACCAGAGCATGGCACAGGCAGGTCAGGACTGCGATGTCCTTAGAATAATCCTGGACTGATCCTTCTCCTCTGGGGCAGAGACATCTCCTGGCGTAACACACGCCATGGGCTCTCAGCCGGTAATTTCCATGCAAAGCCTGTAATTCTGGCTGGGCCAGGGAAGATCGAGTGGTTATTTGTGCAATTCTGGTTGTGAAGGAGGTGGCAGGGCAAGGATCGCTGGAGCAGAGGGAGGTTGTGCAGCCGCACAATGACAAGGGGCAGGAGCACACACCCCATGGAGGGGTGGCCGGGGAGGGGTAACTGCTGTAAACCCCTGCCTGCCTCCTGGCTCCCTGCGAGCAGCAGCTGCTGCAGCTGACCTTCGCCATTGCCCGACAGGGTGTGGGAAGGAAATGTGTTTAAGCAGAGACGTGGAAGAGGAGCGAGCTGCGCACACGCCCAGTACCAGAGAGTGGAGCATGCCAGCAGCACATGAAACCAATGACATGCCCGCAGCATCGCCCTGAGGAGAGGCGCAGGCTGTGCCATCAGGACAGTTCTTTTCCATGGCCTTTAACTGGTGACCTCTGCTCAGAGACGGTTCTCACTGCCTTAGATCTTGGGACGTGCTAATAGCTGTCCTTTGGGTCCTTGGAGGATCGTAGGTCCCAGGCAGGGATCATGTCCTTCCTTTGATCTCTTTTATTTTTCATGGTTTGTATCTCCTATCTTTAAGAGATTAATGGTTTTGTACGCAGGAATTAAAGCACCACTTTTGCTGACAATGCTTTCCATCTGTGCAGTTCATTTGTGAGCAAGGTGTATTATTCTCTAGTTCTTTGAAATACTTGATGCTTTACAGAGGGGACAGCAGTGCAGGAGGAATGTGTCAAGCACTCAGCAGCGTACATTAATATTGTCACGCTTTGTAATGTCTATGTAGGAGCCTGGAGTCTGAGGCAGGAGCTAACGCAGCTAAACACCCTACTTCAGTGGAGGCAGAACGAGTGCTAGCTCACAGGCTGCTATTTCCCAGTGTAAAGGTCTGGCAGCTCACCTGCCTGATCACCCAAGGCCCATGCTAAACAAATATAGAAGTACATCTTGTGTGTGTTTGGCTGCTTTCTTTTGTACACAGGGGCTGCTTTGCATTCATGACCAGGGTTTGCATGTACAAAAATGCATGCAATATTCTGGTACCTTCTACAAGTTTTCCACCTCTTACAATTGTACGTTCTTTGATTAATTCACCCTTCCTCCTGACACATATAAAAACCCACCCTACTAACACCACACTCACTCCCCAAACCTTGTGAGAGAGGAGGAGCTGGTATCCTGCTGAACAGCCAGCCTTGCCTCTTTTGAACCCCTGAAGGAACTAAGTCCCAAAGCTTGGGGTTTTCCACTGAAAATGCAACTCCTTGGGGACCAGTGACTGCTACACTGAGCCACCTGGTTGGCAACCACAGGGACAAACACAAAGGATGTGGCCATGTCACTCAAACCCCTATCTCAGAGGCCACAGAAACACTGGAAAATGATCTGTCCTTGGCTGTAATTCGGTCCATGGCTGTCAGGTGTCTGCCATGGAAGTGCTTTTCTCATCCCACTGAGCGATGGGGGTCACCCATGGCCTTCCTCACACACAGCCTTCCTCACCCACCTCGGCCTCCCCACTGCACCTCTGCTGCAGTTGGAATTTGGTGTTTCAGAAGTCCCTCGTGCACTGCAGATGCTGTCACCTCAAGGCACACAAGGACACCTGTAAAACAGAAAACGGATGCTCTCTTCCTGCAAAAAAGCCCACGAATACTGAGCTGTATCAGAGGTAACTCTGATTTACTGGGGGAAAAAAGCGTCAGTGCTGTCCTAGGAGTTAAAGTCAGCCTCCAGATTATGGCTGCAGGCTGCGGCCGTCGGTAACAGGATCGTATATTCTCCAGGGGATCCCTGGCCACGAGTGATGGGGGCGGAGGGGGGATACTTGCATGCACCCCTATTGCATTTGGTTGGAGGGAGGGTACCGCGAAGGAGCAGCAGAGCTCAAGAGCGGTTTTTCTTGACGGGCTGGAACCATTTGCCGCCTGCCCCAGCAGCGCCGCGGGGGGACCCAGCCCCCTGCCCGCCCGGCCAGCCCCCGGCAGCGGGCCG
>NW_008795560.1:712021-719754 GCF_000699145.1 Aptenodytes forsteri
AGGAAGGAGACGGGAATGGGAATTCAGGGGCACCCCTGCATGGGGGGTGGGCAGGCACCTGGGGCTGCCCTGGGGGGCGAGGGCAAGGGGAGATGATGGAGACCCTTGGGCCTCACGAGGGGGCGGAGTGAGCCCAGGTCGGGGGGCTGCCTGCTGGGGCAGCAAGCAGGGCTGGCTGGGTTGGGGGGGGGTGCAAGTTAGCTCTGGGGACAGCAAAGGGCTACTGACATTGCCAGGCTCTGTGGGTGATGGTACAGAAAGCTGTAAATTAGCTTGTGGTAAGGGGGATTAATAAACCCAGCATAAGAGGGCTGTCTTTTCTGCTTTCTTCAGAAAAACATGATGCAACTTTCCAAACCCAACAGCTTCAGCCATGAGGCAGGAGGAATCTGCAAGGGGCTGCCCAGCTCATCGCACAGAGCGCACCGTGTTTGGGTGTCTGTGCTTGCACAGAGTGCAAGGCAATGGGAGAGGAGGTGCTGGGAGAGCCTCAGGGATGCTGCAGAGCAGAGTCCCACCTCTGCTCTCGTAGCCCTTGTGATGAGGGGGTGTGCACACCCGGGAAGGGCTTTGTGCTAGGGACACAGCTCTGAACCTGCCAGCTGGTGTCACGGGGTCCTGCACCTCCATCGCAGCAGAGCTGGGCTGGTGGCACTGAAAAATGGAAAAGCCATAAAGAAGTGTTAAAATGAGAAGCTGAAAGAAAGTCAGTGGGTGTTAAAATTCAGACTTGCACCCCTTGTGAGAAGGATGTGGCTGGTATCCAGGGAAAGAGTAGCAGGGAAATAAATGATGCGGCTGCAATAAATAAGGTGAGTTTGTCTGTGTATAGTACTGGCAGACAGGAACGTTATTAAGCAACCAAGCAAGGGCAAAACTTAGAGGTGCTTCTGTCCCCCTACCAGAAGCTTAAAAAAATAAGATAACGCCAGGCTTTCCGATCGCCCTGAATGACAACACCAGTACCGGTACAGATTTCTCAAGATGGGAGATCCCAGATTCCAATAGGAAAAATGCAGAGCCAGGACTGTGTTCCTGACCCCGATCAGGATAAAGGTAATTAATGATCAGCAAATATAAAATGATATTAGAGAAACTAGTCAGCGCAGCGATCCATCAGGAAGAAAAGAGTGGTTTTGGATACAATAATGAGTCTCCTGGACCAAGCAGTGCTGGAAGCAGCGAGGAGGGCTGTCGCTCTGGGTTTGGTGGGGAGCGGTGCACAGGACCTGCTTCGCAAGGTGTTTGTGGGAGAGCTGTTCTCTGCTAGTGACCACAAAACAACCAATTTAATGCTGTAGTGGGGGAGAGCACACCAAATAAATCCAGCGTGTGGCTCTACAGTTTCAAGAAAGGGAACTATGAAAAAATAAGGTGATTAGTCAATAACAACAAAACAAAAAGGAACAGACAGAAAGCAAGGAGCCTGCAAGCAGTCTGGAGGTAATTAAAAAATGCTCTATTAAAGCCCAAGTAAAACATGTGCCACAACTCAAAAAGAACTAAGTCGTCCTAAAAAACACCCTGCCTGACTCACCGCTAAGGTTAAGGAGGTATCACAGGGAGAAGGTCAGTATTTTAAAAATGGAAAGGTTTCCCACGTGGCGAGAGAAGGAAGACCCATAAAACATAGCAAGTAAAGTGTAGACAGAAAATTAAAAGAGCTAAAAAAGAGCATGAAGATCTCCTTGCAAAGATCTTTTAAAAAAGTTTCTTTAAATATATCAGAAGTAAGAAGCTGGCTAGGGAGCCATTGCTCAATAGAAAGGTGCAATAGGGTACCGAGGAGAATAAGGCATGACAAGGCAGCTCGGGCACGACCGTGTGTTGGTCTTCACTGCTGCAGGTATTTGGGAGATCCTCACACCCAGCTCATTCTTTGTAGCCCGTAAGTTAGAGGAACTAGATCAATGTGACTTTACAAATGGCTACTGTTCCAGAGGACTGGCGGGTTGCTAGTGTAGCTCCCACCTACAAACCAAGCTCTAGGAGGGGACCCTGGGAGCTGTGCAGGGGTGAGTGTCACCTCTGTCCCTGCTGGGGTGGTCGGGTCTGCACCAGCAGTGAGCACGTGAGCAGACAGGCGGGTGGGAAAGAGCCAGCAGACACGGCTGCCGAAGAGGGAAAGCCTGCCTTGCCAGCGTGCTGGGACTCTAGGAAAATACCAGTATGCACACGGATAGGGAGAACCCAACAGACAGAACAGATGGACATTTTCAAAAAGATTTTGGCAAAACTATTTTTAAAAGTTTTCATTGCCATGGGGTTGAAACAATGGTCCTTTTATGGATTGAAACCTAGTTAAAAGATATTCCTACCTTGCAGGTAGCAAAGTACAGGGTTTAACAGACAGTTTTTGACGACAAATGAGGTTCAGCACTGGGGTTGCCCAAGAATCTCTGCTGGGTCTGGTTTTATCCAACATCTTCGTTTGTGGCATTGGGGAGGGAATGGACAGCAAAATCTCCAGGTTTGTAGATGATGCTAAGCTCTTTTGGGAAATAAAATGTTTTGTCACTGACAAAGGGCTCCAGAAGAACCTTGCAAAAGTGAGTGAGTGGGCAAAAAGGGCAGCTGAGATGGACGTGCCAGGGAAAGCTGCAGGCTGGTGCCAGAGCCCTCGGGAAGCTGTCTGGGGTTAGCGTGGATTGGAGGAGTCCTGGGCCGGGTGAACAAGCTCCCTCCATCATCGTCTAACTGGACAAACATGTCCCCACTCTAAATTTGTGACCCATTAACGTAGCAACAGGCTGTTTCTCTTTTTCTCTCCTCTGAGGCTGAGACCTCATAAGACTAGAGGATACAGAAATGCTTGAGGCAGTGATAAATCTTCTTTAGTGGGCTTTTATTTCCTTTTCTTTCACAATATTTTCTTTAGTTTCCTAGCCAAATTTTTTCTAAGGAAAGATTTCTGACTTCCTTTGAGCCACAGCTCAACATCTGTCCACATTGGGGGCTGAAGTAATACACTGTTAAGGGGTTTTGATGTCAAGCCCAAAACCCCACCAGGGATTTATGCAGCTCTCCCCTTTCCTCCCTCCTCCTCTTCAAACAGCCTTTCATTTGCTCTCACTAATTGTGCTGTCATGCCTTTCTTTTTTTCCCCCGGTTGTGCAGACAGCCTTTCATGCAGACAGGTTTCGGTGACAGATGTCTGTGCCATGAGCTTCCCGAGGAGGCGGGTTGCGCTGCAGAGCGTGCGCATCGTCTGAAGGCGCCGAGCCGCGCTGAAATGATCCAGGCACCCATCCAGCCCGGGGATGGATTAGGCAGTGGCTTCCCTGCCCTTCCCCCCCGAGTTGCTGCTGGATAATCGCTGCCGGTTGGGAGAGCCCCGCCAGCCCCAGCCCACCCACAGACACCACTTGCTCCTCTAAGTGGGCAGGAAAAGATTAGCTGAGCATCTCTTGGGAAATGGAAGGGGAGAGTCTTCAGGAAGAGTTGGGCTGGGGACAAGGACACTGCAAAGCCCGGTGTCCCAGGGGAGGTGGCTGTGGGTAAGAGGAGCACAGCCAGGACGGGGGGGATTGCACGGGGTTGAACAGAGCTGTTCTGGGCCGTGCCCCCTTCCTCGGGCATACACAGCCAGAGCCGTATGGGTGTGAAGATCAATGCTTTTGATGACTTGCATGAAATTGTGAAACAGGGCTTGGGGCTGGGGACCGTGTAAATCAACCTGCTCAAATGGAAACCTGCTCTCAGGCCTTGCCAACAAAAGGAGAAAGACACTTCTGAACAGCTACCACATCTGAAGGCATCTGGGACGCAACCAGAAGCTAATCCTGGAGAGGCTCAAAGCTTTAATTTCTTCAAAGTTGTGTTTGTGCCCAGGGAAGACACTGTCATTGGCAGGAAGACTGGGATATAGCAAGTGGGGCAATGCACAACTCAAGTACATAGATGATCCTTATCCTGTTATTTCTGTTTTCCAGCTCTTCTTTTGGTCAGAGGATAGGGAGGACAGTGAGGGGCTAGCCCTGATTATCAGCTAGCTCACAGAGAGCTCCTCAGAGGGGGCTGGGTGCCCAATTTGGGGACCTTTGCAGACCTGCCTGGGTCCTCTGCTGCCCCTTCCCCGCAGGGTGCCTGTTGGATGCTGCCGTTGGCAGGAAGAGCCCCGGCAGCCCTGCACCCCCTGCACCCCTCCTGGTGCTCCCCCGGGTCCCCATCTCCTCCCTGCTGCAAATGACATAGCTGCAAAGCCACTGCCCCGGGGTCTGTACTATGGGGTCAAAATTATGCCAGAGCCAGAGAGAGAAGTGAACTAGATGTTTATCTCTTTTTTATCTGATTAGGATTTTTTTCTTGTGTCTTAAATGCCTGTCTGCAAAGCTTTCCAAGAAGGATAGAGAAGCATTTTATCTGTCCCATGGTCTGCAGACCCGCACAGGGACGGGCTGGGAGGTGGCAGGGTCAGGGGCACTCAGCACTGAATTGCAGGAAGTTTTAAGTGAAGTTATGGTGCACTGTCAGGGTGGACTTTTAAAAAGCACTGACAAGCCACTCCCCACTCTTACATGTGCTCCTGTAGTGTGCTGTAGTCAAAATCCGAATGATGTAAGAAATAAGTACAAACCTTGGCTTGTTATTGCTGGTCCAGACCGACTTCAGAAATTAGCTTGTACAGAGGCGATGTGAAGTTTAAGGGGCAGCATGTACCATCACCGAGTCCTCGAGCTCCAGCCGTGGTAACGTGATCTAGGTGACAGACTGAAAACAGAGGGAAGTGTCACTCCCTGCTGCAAATGTTCCCACAACTCAGCAGAGAAATGTGGGGATGGGGGTCCACATCGCTCTGTGCATGTGAAGGCAGTAACCTCAAGGACTGGATCCTGCTTAGTCTCTGCTCGGGGGGATACAGGGCTGGATGAAAGGAGCCAGGATCCATGAAATACGATAACTGGAAAAAATACAAACCAGAAGATGGGCTGTTTAATGCACTACAGATCCAGCAAAACAACTAGAGCCGAACAAAAAACATTCCTCATACAGGAACAAAGATACCAGCTCGACCCAGGGAGAACCTGGAAGGAGAAGTGTGTGTTGAGATGTGCTTTGTTAGCTTGTGTCTCCCCAGGCACTGTGTGGATCAGACCCAAGCCCAGTGTGCGGCGGGGGCTTTCTCCTTTCACTGCATCTCTCCTGTCCTCTCCAATGCGCTCCTTCCAGCACAAGCACCTTCAAGCTCCCCATGTTTGGTGTCTATGGCTTGCAACCTTGTTCTTGCTGCTCTACTTGGCCTTCTTGGTACTGCTTCTGCCCCTGGCCTCAGCTTCCCCAGCCCTGAGATCTTCCCTCTGATTATTAAATTAACAGAAGGAGAGTTACTGTCACTTTTAATCATAGGAGTAAAGCAGGGACAGAAAAGTAAGGTCCCCCCAAACACCAAGACACTGATGGTTTGGTTTGCACAATGAGTCGCTCTGATAGGTCATCCACCTAGAAAAGCCTGTTGTCTGTATGGAGGCAAGATACCTTGGGACAGGCTGGGAGCGGGACCTCGGGTGCAGTACTGGGCAATGCAGAAACCACCGCTCTGTCCCTCGGCCTACCGGGACAAATTCAGCCTCTGGATAAGCAGGAATCACATAATTGCCTTTTCTGGGGAGTTTTTCCAGTTGTCTCCAGGTACTTTTGAGCCGCTGAGCTCAGCTCTCCCCACTGGGAATCGTTTTTTTCTTGCCACGATGGCAGGAGCTGCAAGGAGCTGGCAGTTGTCAGGAGCCATTTGCCCTTGGAAAGGTCCTCTGCGAGGGTCTGGGGGAAATCATCATGCTCGGGCACCATGGTCCCACCATGACAATCCTGGCACCACACCCATGGCCGTGCCTGTGCTCACCGACGGCTCCTGGGGGTAACAACCGCCTTTTTGTTCTCACTCAAACTCCCAGCTGAGTCCCGGTGCATGTTGTGACCTCCTGCAGCAACACAAATAAAAATGTCAGTACTATGACTATTAATAGCGTTTCTATTCCTGCTGCCATTATGATTGCTTTTGCTACTATTAATAATAATATTTACATATGCAAAACCACAGATGCAAAACAGATGGTTTGGTTGGGACCTCTGAAAAAACTTGTCTCTGCCACATATATTTATGACAAAGACAGAGGGTTAACCACACAGAGTGCCATATAGAGAACAAATAGACGGGAAAAAGAATGAAATAATTCCTTCCATATTCCCGACAGAGGCCAAAAATCATCCATTCCCTCTCTCTGCTTCTCTCCTTTCTAGCATTTGAGACTCTTTTCCAATACCAGGTCAGGGATGGTTTCCATATTTGTTCAGACTTGTCTAATTTTATTTTCCAGTTCAGCTATTATTTTTTCAGATGCAGCTTTTCCTGATGGATGGAAAATACAAAAGGAATCGCTCATCTGCTCCCTGCAAGCTTTTTTCTGACCTCTGGGAAGCTCAGGCACTATTCCAGGCCTGGAGTAAACCTTGCCTTGTGGAGAAAACTTGATCCTTGTTTGCTGAGTTCACACGTCTGGGAATAATTTAAGCTAAGGGGAAAAGTAAAAGTGAGAAAGACTACCACCATCCCTGAGCCCATCTCATTCCCTTCACCATGCAGCTCTGCCTGGGTGGACGGCCGTGGCCATGCAAGATGAACAACCGCGTCTCCACAACTGGCCAATACTGTAAAGCAATAAAGCGGCAGCACAGAGCAGGGCAAGACTTTTGGCAGTTTCACCTAGGCTTGCTTCGCAGAAACAGAAAGTAATGGAGACTCTGTCAGCAACACGGCATCCCCCTCTGCTTTCGGCGGTGGCTGCTGTAGGGCCGGGCCCTTTCAGTGGCAGAGTCGAGGGGTTTGGCTTGGGTGGCCACCTTGCTCTCTGCTCCTGGTTTTCCTGCAAGGATGAGGAGAAGCAGAAGGACAAGGCTGAAACATGGACGTCTCCTGCCTGCATTGATAAGTAGCTTTGAACTGGAATTATGCAAGAATTATGCCTGCAAAAGGTGTGCCCAGGTGGAGGGGCACCACCTCCTGCAGCAGGTGAGGTGGTGAGAAGGCTGCGTAACATCAGGGAGGCTGAGAAGGAGTTAGATAGCTGGTTCCAAGCCCAGCCTGCAGTGGACCCACAGCGCATGAACAAACAGCCAAAAACTCCCCCACTGGCACACACAGAAGGGAGGGGGGCCAATAATGCAGAAGAATGGACGGTTGCAATGGCAAGGACCAGCAGGAGGAAGAGACTTCCCTGGAAAGCCTGAGGTGCCCGTGCAGAACCGCTTCACCGCTCCGCAGACTGAAGAGGAAAGACCCGTCACACCAGGAGAGACGTTGGAGCTGAGTAAGGCAGCCCGATCTGCTCCCCGTATAACAACCAGCACCACTAAGAAAAGGTGACAGGTGACAGTAGCAGGCGACTCTCTTCTGAGAGGTACGGAGGCACCCATTTGCCGACCTGACGCACCCTCTAGAGAGGTGTGCTGCTTACCAGGGGCTCGTGTCAGGGATGTCACTGAGAGACTACCAAGCTTCGTACAACCCACTGACTATTATCCACTGCTGTTGTTTCACGTGGGCACCAGTGACACAGCCAGGAGCAGTCTGAGGACTATCAAGAAGGACTACAGAGCCCTGGGAGCGGCGATAAGGGACTCAGGAGTGCAGGTAGTTTTTTCATCAATCCTCCTGGTCAAAGGGAAGGTTTGAAAGGGCCAGTCGAATCTGGTGAATCAACAAATGGTTACGGGACTGGTGCCACAGCCAGGGGTTC
>NW_008795560.1:722203-739584 GCF_000699145.1 Aptenodytes forsteri
CTGGGCTGCATCCAAAGAAGTGTGGCCAGCAGGTCGAGGGAGGTGATTCTGCCCCTCTGCTCTGCTCTGCTCTGCTCTGCTCTGCTCTGGTGAGACCCCACCTGGAGTACTGTGTCCAGCTCTGGAGCCCTCAGCATAAGAAAGACGTGGACCTGTTGGAGTGGGTCCAGAAGAGGTCCATGGATATGATCAGGGGGATGGAACACCTCTCCTCTGAAGAGAGGCTGAGAGAGTTGGGGTTGTTCAGCCTAGAGAAGAGAAGCCTTCAGGGAGACCTTACTGCAGCCTTTCAATATTTAAAGGGGGCTTATAAAAAAAGATAGGGCCAAACTTTTTAGCAGGGCCTGTTGGCCTCCCAGGACAAGGGATAATGGTTTTAAACTAAAAGAGGATAGATTCAGGCTAGATATAAGGAAGAAATTTTTTACGCTGGGGGTGGTGAAGCACTGGCACAGGTTGCCCAGAGAGGTGGTGGATGCCCCATCCCTGGAAACATTCAAGGTCAGGTTGGACGGGGCTCTGAGCAACCTGATCTGGCTGAAGATGCTCATTGCAGGGGGGTTAGACTGGATGACCTTTAAAGGTCCCTTCCAACCCAAACTGTTCTATGATTTTAAGAGTCCCACCAGCATGAACAGCTTCCCTGTGGGCATGCTTTGGTCACTTGTCCGTATATTTATGGTTGTGTGACCACCAGAGGCTCTCCTGCACCCATGGGTGTCGTGTTTGTGGCCAACAGGACTCCCCAGCCCTTTTCCACTGACAAACACCCTCGGGGACACCCTGATCTCCCCAAGCAGCCCCAGGCCTGGCTGCTCCTTCCATGAGCAGGAGGAGGAAGAGGAGGAGGAGGAAAAGGAGGGAAGGGTCTATTATGCTGTGCCACAACAAAGCAATGTTTAAATGAGGAAAGCCACTGGACAGCCCATACCGCATGCTAATGAGCACAACGCAGCATCCCCAAGCACTAATGAGTAATAAAGTGCCCCACAAACTAAAGAGCCCCCCAAGTGCTACTGAGGACGAAGTAGTCCCCGAATACTCACATCTCTCTCAGGTCAAATTCCACTCTTTAAACCAATCCCCATTACATTTTACACATCAGGCTGTAGAAGGCCTCGGAGGGGCTGTTAGGGTCTATTGTAGGAGAATAAAGCAAGTGTCAAAAAGACTTTTAATGCCCAGTTAAAAATGGCCGAAATGCAGCCTGCAGTTACCTGATAAGCTGCAAGGTCTCTACTGGGAGAAATATTTTGGTTTTTAAATTGTCTCAACCCTTGCACACTTACAAGAGGCTGGCCTTGGCTCTAAACTAAAGCTTTGTCAAGTACATTAAAACAATATTAAAAGCCTGGCTTTTGTTCCATAAAGACTTTTAATGCTTGTTGGTTAGGGTTGTTTTCTTATAATGGTTATGACCAGTAATTATTGAACATATCAGAGCGCTGCAGATCTCTGCAGCTCTGTGTGGTTTCCAGCAGCAACACTCCTCCCAGCACGGTGGCTGTCCCGTCACTGCCGTCCCCGCCATGCAGGTGTGGGAACCAAAGAGCTTGGCGGGGATTAACATCTCCAGAGATGCATAACAGGGCAGTGCCAGAGCCAGAGGACAACGCCCGAGTTCCACGTTCATGGGCTCTGCTCATTGCAAGAGAAAATATTCTGGTCTTCTCTCAGTGCAAATTACCCTCTTACTCTTTACAGGGAAACTTGAGAGATTGCACCCATTTACTGGTTCAATTAACCTTTTTTGTGAACAACTACCCTATGACTACAGGCTGTGGTGTCCATCAGTGGATTTTACATAGGTATTTGGACATTAAAAAATTAGATGTTTGAACAGCTAGAGGTTTTTTCAAAGCAGATCTGTAATTCATTCGAAGATTCAGTCTCAGAGTGTCAACAGCCAAGAAAGCCAGGGTTCAAGCTGCAACAGGGTGTTTCTTACCGTCCTGAGTTGTTCCTCCGTGCTGTAGGGGCTCTTTGGGGCAGACCAGCCTCATGGTGCTGTTTTGCTGCTATCACTGTGCTTTAGGAAGCATGTTTGCATAGTAGCAAGCGAGGCCAACACACAAAATTAATGGCACTTGAAGTTCAGTGCAAGTCTTGACTGTCAGGAATGCAGCATTAAAAGAAAAACTTAAAGCTTCCATATTGCAAAACCTGTTAGCTGCTTTACCGTTTTTGCAGTCATGCCAGTTCACTCATACTGGAGTTTTTACCAAAGCATGACAGCTCATATGTTTAGCTTGGGCCAGGCTTAAAGTTCTGATGAAGCCTAATCTTGTGACCTGTATTTACTTTGGCCGGCGATGCCTTTTGCACAGACGACTTCCTATCCTTCCTAATCTTTCCCGCAGGAAAGAAGCTGGGAGTTACAAGTCGGGGGAGGAAGGCAAAGCCAACCAGACATGCAGCGAAAGAGAAACAAGCGCTGCACATGTCGGTGAAGTGTGCCAGGTTCAGGGACCTTGTCTGTTAAGGGGAGGAATTAAAGGGGGAGTCAGCACCTCCGCTGTCATCATTTGAGATGCGTCAAATCCATCATTGTTTCTCTGGAATTTTACCCATCTGGAAATATGGCTGGCTGCAACTGCGACAGCTTCAGCGCTTAAGGATGGAAAAGTCTTTGCTTGGCTCGAACTTGCCAAACCTCCCACTGAAACAGAGAGGAGTTTTGTGGGTACAAACCCCTGGCAACCCCCTGGGATTTGTCACTGACAGGTTGCTCACAGGTCCCGGACGTCAGTCCCCTACGGAGCGAGCTGGCTCTCGGCAGCGCTGCAAAGCGCCCGTGGTAGGAGCTGCTCTCTCCTGTGTGACAACAGAGGGAGCATGGACCCTGTGTCAGGCAGCCTTGCTGGATGCCAACAGTTAGATAACGGGAACTCCCTCGCTCCTTCTTATCTCCATTTCTACAGTCTGAAACTAACTCAGGAGAAGCATGTGTAAATACCAGCCGTGGGCATCATGCTTTTTCCACCCCTCTAAAATCTGCCTTTTCACATCCCCTACAACCACAGGCCACTTTTAACATTATGCTTCGATTTGCTGCAAATTCTTTGAAAGAAATCAGGGAAGCTGGAATCGGTTCCAGTCTTCGCCCTCCGCTTTAACACGCAGGCCAACGCCAAGGTCTGTGGAGAAACCGTACAGGGATCCTTCTGGAGCAGTTAGAGCTTGGGCTACACGCAGGAAATACCCAACCTTCCCCTTGGCCTCACCTTTGATTTACTTCACAACCCCTAAACAGTAGCTGTAAGATTAAAGACAAAGAAAAAAAGAGAGAGAAAAACCCAGCGCGCACCCTGGTTGTTTTCTAAGCGAAAGCCAGGACCCTGCGGTGGCATTTACCCGGCTCCGGAGGCACACGTCACCTGGGACATGACACCATTTTTCCACTGGAAGCCAGATGCATGAAGTACCAAACTGCTTTCTAAAAATATCTTTCTTATCATGTTTTGAAGTAACATGGTAAGCACAAACCTACCTTTCTAATGGAGCAGTGAGACACTATGCACCACGCTGGCACTAGAAGTGCTGGTGAGCTTCACAAAATCCCTACTTTATATTCAGAAATAAGGCTCCGAATGCAGAGACATAACAATGGGGCAGAGGGTGTTTTCGGAAGACAGAAGGCCAGTCAGGTTTGGACTCTGTTTGATATCTTGGGTTTGACCAATTCCCATGAGTTGAAATAAAAAATTCTGAGTAGCTGGAAATATTCCCCAGTTTCATTCCCACGGAAGAGAAAGTGCTTAAAAGCATTCTAAGGTTAATGGGAATGTGATGAAAGAACCATTTCTGTGGAGCAGCATTTTGAATATATGCTTCCTTTAATGCATTTTCCAAGCATTATAGCAGAGAAATTTGGGATAGGGTTCAAATATCTCTCAAACTTCTGGAAAGCAAGTGGTGAGGAAGCAATCTATTGCACTGCTGCAGAGACGCTCCAGTTCGTGGCTCGAGGACTCTGCAGTGCCCAGGCTAGGGCTGCCAGGAGCCAGCACCCACATGAGCAAATCACCCACTGACAGGGAAACAGAGCACCCACGTTTGCTCTGACAAAAGCCCTGAAATCCAGCGCAGCCACCCGAAAAGCGTATGCGCACTGCCTGCAGGGATTTGTCCCGGAATGACATCTTTCCAAAGCTGACTGACACTTTTTGCCTCAGAGGGGAAAGCTGTCATCCTAAAGCTTCCCTAATTAAGCAACTGGGGAGCGTGTAAGCATGCTGCACCCCTACTTCCCACCTAACCATTGGGCCAAGACCGGGGGTTTGGAAATACAGTGAATTTGATCAGCAGAGGGGGTACACTTTCCTCCTGGTGTAAAACAGTGTATCCTAGATGTGCTTTACAAACCCAGAAGTGCACTGGAGCAGTGCGTGGTGCCCCACAGCAGCTCAGAAGACATTAACTACTAAATGAGGGCCAGCGATGAGTCTCCCTCACCACCAGTGTGTAGTTACCTGCTCCAAAGGGGGCTGAGATTTGCAGAGGGGGTCACAGCAGTTGCACATGCTCATCGGGTGCTCTCCCTGCCTGCGCCAGCTACCCAGTCTGCATACGCAGTAGCTGTGACCGCATGCAAAAGTTGTTAATGAAGTTACACACATAGCGTGTTGATTAATCGGTACCACCATTTTTTTTGTTTTACAAAAGAGAAACTGTCTAGCATCATAAATAGTTGAATAATTACTATTTCATTATTATTGTATTTTTTGCTGTTTACAAATATTTACATTGGACCAAAGCGGTTGCAAAGATTTTTGTAAGAATGTCAAACCCACTAGCAATGTTAGGAGAAAGCCTGCAAAGGCCACTGGTTTTTAAACTACTTAAGAGCAGCTTAATGTGTGCTGTGCATTGAGTTTAGTTCTACAATAAGTGCCTTGCAAGGTTACCTCTCAGCAAAACTGTGATCAGTAACAATAAACCTTAAAAAGGCTTCAGCATAGATATACATTTCAAACCCGATGGCTCCCGCGCAGTGAGGGATGTGTTTTATGCAGAACACGCACAGAAGTCTCACAGGTGATTTGCTGAATCAGGACCTTAAAGTGGGAGCTATTTTCTACCACTGCATAGTGCTTTTGTAAGGCACTGAATTTTAAATGACCCTACCAAAAATGAATACTGAGCTCGCCGTTGACGTGCTCGTCCCCTCTACTCCAGTGCTGCCCTGCCTGCCTGCGTCCGAGCCCAGAGGTGAGGGCACAGCAGATCAAATCGATTGCACACTCCCATGCTATGGATGTTAGCGAACAAGCTCCTCGTGACCCCTCACCTTTCTGCCATGGGAAAATGTTGGGAGACTCATTTCCCCCTGTTTGCAGGAACAAACAGCAGCAGTTTTACATCACAGGAAAACATTATATTAATGAGTATGCTTCATCACATAAGCTACACTTTGCAGTGTAGTTAAGCAGTTATGCAAACCACCAAGCTACCCCAGAAAAGTTCTCAAGATTCGTCAGACTGAGGAAATAAGACAGAAGTTTTGCAGTTCTATTGACTTAGTTTTAGTGCCACAGAAGGCACTGGGAAGAACGGATGGAAAGAAAGGCTCTGGTGATAGACTGATCAAGCTGAGTTAGTGAGAAGCAATCAGACCAAAGCAAAGCAAATAAGAAGGCTGCCTGCAGGCAGCCTCGGCCAGGAGGCTGTGCTTGCCTTCCTGTTTGCGTTTACCAGGACATGGCTCCTGCCATTAACTGCATTGTGCTTGCAGGGAGCAGCAGCTCCAGTGATGGATGGCTTCTGTGGAGATCTTTTGTACCTGCCAACAGGGCTGAGCAATAAACAGCCTGAGGCAACATCCACTTCATTTCCTTAACACGTAAGTGCGCTGTGCCCAGCTTTCAGATCATGCACAGGAGCTGGCTTGCAGCTGCAAAGTGTATGTGTGTCCAGGCAATTACACACCAGCAAGTTCCTGCAGCTCTCTCCATCTCAGGAGGGAGGTGAGATACAAAGAGCTGAAAGCCAAAAGGAGAAAGCAATGGATGCTTTATCAATTACCTGGATCACTGACCATTTCCCTGTAGAGGGTGTGTGTGGAAAACAACAAGCCTCACCTTGCAGCTTAGCAGCATTCCCAGCACGTGCGTGCATTTCGTTAGGAAGCCCTGTTGATGTTCAGACATTGGATAACCTCTGAGAGCCACCAGCCAGTCTCCCTGGCCTGCGATGCCAGCACTGAGCACCTCTGCTGCTGGAGGAGTCTCCAGGAGGCAAGCACCACCTCGCAGCTCCAGGTGCTTTGCAGCTCCACAAGCCATGTACCAGAGAAAGGGCAGGAAAGGGATTTAGATTAGCTGCATTTAAGCATTTGTTACCAAACCATCTTAATCCAGGGAAGGGAATAGGCAACATACCCCTGATCCAGACATCCGCAGCCATCTCTCTGCTGAGGACCTGCCCCCAGTTTGCCTGCTCTGACAAGCATACTCTCTACAGTCAGTATCCAGCCTGTAGCCAGCATAGTTGGCTCTTTGCAGAAGCCCACGATCTTTAATTTAGCATTGACCTTGGTCTGCATAACTTCCAGCAGGCAGTATCAAGGTCTGTGACCTCAGCCTGTCCTCATCCCTCAGCCGCTCCAGCCCTGGGACTCCTGCTGATGGCGGTGGGAGCTCCCTGCACCGAGCAGCTCCAGCCTCAGCCCTGAGCACTCCAACTTGCCAGCGTGTTTGCAGAGCAGAGCGTGTCATACTTCTGAAGAGTGACAAATTACCAGGAAGGGCTCCCCCCGCACCCCAGCTCCGCTGTGCACAGCCAAATTCCCCCGTGCCACATTAACAGCTAATAAAACAATAGAGCTTTTAGTGGTGGACTTCAAAGGGATCTTGGGCAGATGAATGAATTTAGCATTTCTTCACTTACTGTCAGCACTGGGGGAGAGAAGGGCAGGCTGAGGTCGAAGGCTTCAGCAGGCAGCAGCAAACAAATACAGCCTGGTATGTGGGCTACTGCAGAAAAATGAGTGGTAAATCAGCTAAGCAGTTGCTAAGTACCAGGTTTTTCTTCTCCTTTATCACTGCTCATCCACTTCAGCTGCCCTATTTTCTTTTTTTTATTTGTTTGTTTTCCTGTGCTACATGACCACTACAAAAAAAAAAAATACCATCACAATTTAAAAAACCCCATAGTTACACCTAAACCACAGGCCAAGTCACCAACAGCTCATTACAGTGTGGAGAATCTTTAGGCAGCCTGGCCCAAACTCAAGCAAACGTAATTATTTTCAGACGTAGCAACACAATTGTATTTGGTAGATGTGCCTCGAGGTCCTGCAGCTAATTTACAACTACGTGTCCATCTACAAAATTATTTCTGCAAACCATTAGCTCATTGTCATGTGCAGTCACAATAAGCATCTACATGAATTAAGCTTTGATTTGTGCAACTAAGAGTGCATTAATATTACTTAAAAGGTATCTCCCTTTTAGGAGCTGGAGAAGGAAGTACGAGACAGCAGGAAAAGCG
This sequence comes from Aptenodytes forsteri, assembly GCF_000699145.1. Classification (NCBI taxonomy): domain Eukaryota; kingdom Metazoa; phylum Chordata; class Aves; order Sphenisciformes; family Spheniscidae; genus Aptenodytes; species Aptenodytes forsteri. The sequence goes on from NW_008795560.1 coordinate 729,695, forward strand.
GGGAGAAAAGTATTTGTTTCAGATAGCATAGCTCAAATCATACTTCCTTGGCCATGTAGATAAAGACCCTTCAGCAGCTTACTCCCACGTGGAGCGAGGGAAATGCAGAGCTGACCAACATAAATTGCACCTACAAGGGAGATGCTTGCTGGCGGAGAAGACAGTCAAAGCTTCACAGCTCCCACCAGCGAGGCTGTGCCAGCCAAATCTTCACCAGGGATGGAGCCTACGGGGCAGTTTGGAAGGGATTAGAGATGGAAGAGATCTTAAACAGATGAAGCATCGTTTCGTAAAACTGCCACAAGCAACATGGCTTAGTTGCTTTCTTATATTTCTCCTCCATTTTCTGACCAGCTCTTGTTAAGTCACAGCCTTTACTCCCACACAGTATCTGAGGAAGAAAGAAAAAAAATCTGATTGTTCTGTGCATGGTTTTTTTTTTTTTATCCTTATGTAGTACATGATACCCAAAACAACAGGAATGAATTATCCTAGTTTTTAGAGTTGGCATGTTTTAGCCTCTTGAATACCATCATCTGTATTCTACATCATTTCCAAGTCCAGCCCAAATGGCTTGTTCTGGAAAACAACTTTAAAGGTTGCAATCATTTATGTCGCATTCACATCTGCTGCCAAATTTTCAAAGCATTCTGCACTTGGCTGTCCTACAAAACACTTCTGCAGAGGACACTTTCCAAGCATTCACCACCGCCGTGCAGCGACAACATTTGCATTGCAGTCAGCTCATGTGGAGCTGAGGTGTTGCTGAAAAGCAGTGGGCTCACAAGTGGGGAGGGAGACGGCCTCCTGATAACTGAGCTGACAATTTCTAGGTTCTCTAAAACCAGACCCTTTCAAGAATGCCCTTTGTTCAGCAGTTGCCCCATTCAGTCTCTCTCCCTGTTTGCTTGTAATTTATTCCTTCTAAAAGTCTTGCCCTAGGCTAGCAGAAAATTAAAACAAGGAGCCAGATTTTCTTTTTTTTTTTCCTCACTTTTGCTCTTTCATCAAGAACAGTGAAAATTTGGCACAGTTGAATATTTTGTTCAGCTCTTTCCTTCAGTCTTTGAAGTCCCCTAAAGCCTTGGTAGGAGTCTAGGCTTCCACTCACATCTGCTTTCCATGAAGCCATTTACCGCACTTTATTTGTGCCATATTAGATTTTTCAGGACAGGGACAGAACTAACGAAGCATTTACATTCCTGGGAAAGTGGCATATATACAACTACCACATTACTCTGATAGAAACAAACTACAACTGACATATTTCAAGTTCTCAAGCAAGCAGCCATGTTGCACTATGGGCAGCAAAGGGTCCAGAGCTGTTGGTCAATTCTTTTCTTTTTAATGCTCACTTAACATTAAACACCCTCAGTGCAGTTTTAGTTTACACAGTTATCAAGAGATGCTCTAGTACCTGTAAGAAAATGAAGGAAAATGTCTTATAAAAGGGAGAGCTTGGATGAAAGCTTAATGAAAACAAATCATGGCTGAACAGAAGCTGCATCAGAGATGGTATCAATGACACAGAGCACTGTCAGCAAGATAATGGCATCATGCTGCTAACTAACTGCTAAGGCATTTCTTTTACAAGCAGAAGACTAATCCCCTGACAATGCTCCATTCCGAGGACTTTATTACTATCAGAGCGGAGAAAGGGTGTTGATTGAATCTCTTTATCAGATGGATCCTGGCAAACCATAGGGACTATTGATTATCCTGCTGTTTTCTATTTTGTATTTCTCTCTTTAATAACAAAAAAAAAAATCCCTAGGAAATATTTGTCCACTTCTCATATTGAGAATGTTGTTGAGATTGTTCTAAGTCAGAGGTGATAAAGTAGCAACTGAGAAAAATATGCCTTGGAGGAGTCAACATCAAGAGCCCAGCAAGCTCATTCTTTGAGCATGACCTCTAATGGCCTTCTGAGCTTAAAGAGGGGGAGTTTGTTAAAAAGCCAGCTGGAACTTGGGAAGTTCATCATAGGATTGCCTATCCAAACTCAGCACAGCTCCAGTCACTGAAGCTCACGGAAGAAACATTTTTTTGGAATCCAGCCCTTTGCCATCCACGCAAAGGACCAAATCACAACGTGTGAAACACGTGCTTACGTTCATTCAGGCTTGGGAGGAAAATGTCACTTACTGGTTGAGCTTGATCACAGGGGCTGCGCATCAGTTAGTGGGCGACAGTCTTCATAATATTGCTTCACATTACTTAAGGCAGAAATGGCCAGATCAAGCTCATATGCTGCTTAAGTAACCAAATACCAGACTTAGATGTCTAAACAGACATGAAAATCATGCCCCATGTATAGCTATGAACAGCTGCAAGAAAGGTGATAGCACAGCCTCCTACCTCAGTTTCTCTCGCTGTTTGAAAGTGAGAGAATACCATGTCCATAATGGAAGTTATTTACTACATCCTGTCACTGAGAGGTAGGATCATGGCTAGATACAGGAGGATTATCCTGGGTTTGATGGAAAGCACGGAGAGGGTGTGTATGCCCCATCTGTAAAGCTCTTTTCAGTTTTCCCCACCCCGAGCTGAACAGTGCCAGTTTATTGTCTGGTTTCCCAGGGTCCCCTCCCACCTTTCTGATACATCTTTCTTCCTAACAGCCTCCGTTTCTTCATTTCTTTCCATGGAAAATGTTTTCAAAGCTGGAGGGTATTGAAATAACCCACAAGACAACCACTGCAGTCCCCAAAAGGTGACCGTCCCCATGTCTCTTCTGTTACAAGAGGTATCACGTACCTATAGGACACCTTCACTACTGCCATGTATTTTGTTATCGAATTGCACATCCCTTACAGAAATACTGAGACGTGACTCGGGTGTTTAAAAGTCGCGTGGATCCTGAAGCGTTCCCTAACCTGGGCAGGGGATCGGGTGCCCCAACAACGTTCAGGTCTGCCCTGTCCACAGAGACACGGCTCTTGCTGGGAGGCGCTTGCAATCACTGGAACAGGGGCTGTGGTGGATGTCAGGAGGTAGGGGGCCCGAGAAAGGGATGCTTTTTCCTGCTGCTCTAGTGATTTGAATTATTTCATGATGGCAAAAACTATGAGAGGAAAAAACCACAGTACTATGTTAAAAAAAGAAAAACATGATTTAAAAAAGTGCTGTGCCAGGTAAAACTCCTCTGCTTTGTTATTATGAGAGTTCCCAGTATTGATAATTTCTCCTAGTTGCTGGTTTGTAAGTTACTTCTGAGTAGAAAATTCATTTACATGGGCCAAGTCAACAATAATGTTTTTCCTGGCAACGGTTCATTTTGCCAGTGGAAACATTTTTCCCCCCTTCTTTTCTGGATTCAGCTCTGCAAAGTTGCTAAATTCTTCCAGATCTCTGGTCTGATGTGATCATAAATATCCTGATTGTATTCCACTGATTGACAGACTGGGGATGGATTAAGTGGGGATTACAGCCTGGAATGATCAAAATGTGCTTTCATGGTCAGTAACTCTGCAATAAGTCATAGTTCCAATGTACATTAACTATATAATCTAATTAACATGGCTGTTTATGTATTTAATATTATTCTTAAAACTTTTTAATAAAAGAGGTTTTAAGGAGAATTATATGCTGTTTAAAATATAAGAACCTGTTCCTTGAATGTACAGTAGTTTGGGGTTTGCACTGTCATTAAGATGACTAATAAAAATATCTCTTGGTATTAAAATGTGATTTGAGCAGTATAATGGGCCTAATTCTGCCCTCGCTGATAAGTGGGTAAACTCAAGTTTTCTCTTTTATTTAAAGTTACTTTGGGGTTACATTTCAGTAATTCACAGCAGAATTTAGTTCATTAGGATTAAAAAACTACCTTTTTAATAAACTGAGACTATTAAATCCATATAGGCACATAACTAAAAGCATCTGAATTTTCTAAGGTCCTCAGCACTCACAGGTCTCAAGGCTGCCATTATTTACTGAGTAGGAGCAGCAGGAATTAGTCTTATGGGTACAGACCTTAGATGTTTTACTGCACAGGTTCACATACACACAATACATACCTAATGATATCAAACCAAATTAAACAATTCATCTAGGCAAAACTCCAAACTACAGCAATGTGTTCAGCAGCTGCACTTGTGAATATAAAAAGAGCTTGCTATTTGATTGCAAGGGCAAGGAATTATAGCGGAGACGTTATGCAGTTGTCCATAAAAACTGAAATCTGAAACGAGTAAATATTTTGCCGGACTGTGGATTCTCTGCTGTCTCCAATCCACCCAGCCTTGAAGTCAGCATCTCAGACCTGTGACTTGTATTGCTCTGCAGCAATACCTCTACTCCAAGACCATTTTTTAGCTTTCAGAAGATTTTGCATTTTCACTTGCTTCTGTGCCTGCTGGAACTGCAACTGCACGTCCCTGAACCTGCAGCTCTCCCTGGGCCGTGCTCCTGCAGTGGATGGGGGCATCACAAACCACGGCGGGCACAGTTGAGGGCTGCAGCTTCTACTTAAAGAGTTCAGGTAGGATTCAAGCTCCATCGGGTACCTCAGAACTCTGCACTTGGCAGCCCCGACAATAGGGTCCCAAGAAAGTTTAATATAGTGTATAAGAGCTGCTGAGCAATATTGATGAGAGCCAGGGTGAGAGGGAGCCCTTCTGCCATGCTCTCTCTCACACCCACATTGGCGTCCTCCCTCCACCGCATGGCCATCCTCTCACCTACATTCTTACAACTTTCTCCTGACCTGGGACCTTTTAAAATAAAAAGGAGCTGAAAAGTTTCAGCACATCCAGCTGTCGGTCTCTGATGTCCCTGCTGCCCTCCTGATTAGAAAATACGTCCAAGGGACTGCTTGTTCTGGTGTACGGACATCACTAAACAGGGAGCAGGATGGACATCACCTGACTCAGACTTCGGACCAGTTCTGGAGATCAGAGGAGGGTTCAGCCCCCTGCTCACCTGACACCTGGGGTCCTGGCACAGATCACAACTCCGCTGGGCTGTCACCAGAGATCCGGTGGTGATAGCTTGCCTTGAGACTGACCTTGTGCAGGAGTCAATCCATCAACCCCAGGATGAAACGCTCTTCATTGTACTGCCAATCCCCCAAGCCACACAGAAAGCTCTACCCAAAGTCCCTTAAATGAAGTAGGAATGTTTCAATTTAAAGGAATTAGAAGCATCTTTAAAATGTGACGGTTCCCATCATATGAAGTCCCTGCACAGTGCACTGCCCGACAAGCCTGATTATTCCCCAGCTGGACGGGGGCTTAGAAAATATGTCGAGCACTCAAATCATTTTAGATCCTGCTGCACTGTACAAACCCAGAATCCAAGCAGGGTTCACATTCGAGGGCTTATAAAAACTTGAATACACTCCAATAACTTAAATCACTCAGTGAGGTTTATAGTGATTTAAAACCATTGGAACTCTCCACGTTTGGTGCGCAAGGGCTCCAGCTTGGAAGAGAATCAAGGCATGTTCCAGCATGGCAGCTCCAGGCATATTGAATCAATTTCAGCATGTAAAAATAATTAACAATGATAAAAGTACATTAATAATACTGTAATTATAAGGCCAGACCAAAGTTTCAGTCTGAAGAAAAAAAAAAAATGGCTGCAGAAATTCAGCAAGGTTCGTGAACAGCTTGAACTGGGAGTAATGAGGAATTTCAGTGACAAGAAAATAAATGGAGGCAAATCAAGGGTAAGGAGCAAAGGAAGATCACATTTGTCAGTAGTTAAAACATTTTACTGGCCTGAGCTGCAGGACTTGCTAAATTCTGCCCTGGAGCAGTGCCAGTGCAGCATTGCTAGGCCAAGGGATCAGAAACAATTCAAGGTCCAAGATCTTGCAAGCCATCAGGACTAGGATCAAATGCTATATATGATGGAGTTGGCTCATCAATCTCTGCTTTCTAGTAGCATATAGTAGGAAGGCCAAATTTAGCACCTGTCTGGAAAGGATGCAACATCATCTGAAGGATGCTTTTCCAGAGCTTCCCAGAACCAGCTCAGTCCCTGCAGGGTGATGTCAAGCCCCAGGGGACAACAGGGCTTTGGCTATTTCTACAGGAGCTTTCCAGCACCTGGTACATCAGCTTCCAGCCTGGACCAGCACCAGGAAGTCCCCAAGGCTGCAGGAATAAATACCGACAGGGACAATATTAACCACCAAATGGTTTTGTCACATCAAATGACTGATTTGTTTGGTCAGGATGGTTCTTATTTCATCAAGGCTGATTCACCCATCCCAGCTTGTTCTGTACTCAGCCATCATGCAGGTGCCTCCTTGAACCTTTCAATAATACCATCCCAGCCTGCAGAAAAGTTTGTAAAATAAGCTAATAGCACAAGGCTTGTCCTGCAGAAAAGTTTGTAAAATAAGCTAATAGGGTCTGTCCAAAGGCTGCGGGGAAAGAACATACAAAATATAACATAATTTCCAGTGCACATGGTGGAGAGAAGAGGGTTGGGCATAGACAGGTGATGTCCCTTTTTGTAGGGGAAAGAGACATTAATTTTAATTCCCCCAGCAGAAAAAGGAGAGGTGTTTTCTCATTGTTCATGTTAAGGTGAGTTTCTGAGCACAGAAGATAGGAACTCTGCTTCCAGAGCTACCAGCAGAAAAATAAAGCCTAATCTTATGCCATTATATTCACAACTCCACTGTGGTTTTGAAATGAACCTTTTGCTTTGGCATGAATTCCCATCTCATTTTCTGTGAAATACAACAGAGCTCAGGACAACTGCAACCAAGAGAGACTTCTATGAAAAAAGCCTGTAAACCCTTTACTATCTTTAATCATGAAAATAATTCAGTTGCTGCAAACCTGATATTCGTGGCTGGGGCCCAAAGACCTTGCAATTCACAAAAGCACTGAAGGGATCCATAAAAAGTGGCTGGCCATGAGGAATTTACACTTGTTTTTTAAAGGGAGTAAAAATGTGGCTATAGCAATTTAGAAGAGTTTATGTATTCAGGCCTTAGAGAGGTTTAAACCACTCAGTTAAGAAAGATGCATTGGTGCATTAGTGAACCTTCAGGCAATGCAAAGAGCCAGAAGAAATTACATGACAGAAGCATTTCTGGGCAGAGGAGAGTGCTTTGAAGCTTGCTCTGCCCACAAAAGGGGTCCCCGGCTCAGCTGCATGGTGGACTCCAGCTCATCATGCCCCACATTCAAAGTATCCTCCCAACTCCTCCCATGTCCCTTCCACCCCACATGCTGCCAGCTGGGGCCCCTCACGACCCACGCTCAGACCCCCCAGCTCTCCTTGAGCAGCCCCTTGCATCTCCCACCTTCTCTCCACGCCAGGGAGGTCCCTTGCCCAGCGCCAGGGAGGTCCCCTGGGACAACCAGGAGCCTTTGGCCAACAGAAACATCCAGGACTGGGAGGCCCAGGAAGGAAAGTGCTTTCAAAGGGCTCAAGATAAGATGGGGTCTTTGAGAGATAATGACAAGCCCCAGCCCCACAGCATGCAAGACTAATTGCAAAGCCCATCTCCCTGACCCGGGTTTCCCCCTCTAAGCCCTTCTCTGTTTCTCATATTCACTTGCTAATTCTGTTCAAGCATTTTAATCCCACCTACTACCAGGACAGAAAAGTAAGAACTTACTAATAAAGCTAGTAAAAATACAAGAATGCAGTGAGGGAAGAGCTGCTGGTGCGCAAGAGCTGTGATCTCTGGTTTTAGGGGGTCTCAGGGCCTCTGACCTGGACTCTCCATGTTGGAGAGTACCTGGGGGAAGATCCTGCTCCTCTCCGCAGTGTGGGGTCAACACCACGACTGTTCAAGCTGCCTTCCACAGTGTCACACATCTCTCATGATACCATCAGACACTGCTGACAAAGATTTCCTGGCAGACTGCAAGAATTTGGGGCGCTACATTTCTGCTGCTTGCAGGGGACAGGGCTGTCACACCACTGCAGTACTCCTCGCTGCTGCAGCACGGCATGGGCTGCATCAGACCTGAAGACAAGAGGAACTGAGAAAAAATGGCTGATGCCAAGACACTGAACCAGGGACAACACAACGTTGACGGAAGCAGCTGGCTCTCAAGTGGCACGTGCTTCGCGGCTCAAAGGGCTATAACTCCACCTCTGCGTCTCCTAACACTGCAATCCCAGGAAAAGCCCAGTTGGCTTTGCTGGCTGGTCATGCTCCCAGTCTTGGGAGCAAGTATGGGGAAAGGCACTTTTCTTGCTTTAGCTTTGGGTGTGCATTTTATTTTCCTTGCCTTGGTGCCCTCAGGGTGGTTGTTGGCTGCAGTAGATGGTGGGTTTTATTTTTCTAGCCTGTTGTACCCCTCTCGAGAGAAGTTGTTGTACTTGTATTTTTCCAGCTTTTCCAAGCTTACCAACTCCCCAGGGCGCTGTTTGCTTGAGTGGTTTGGTACAGTTTTATTTTTACAATAACTATTACACTTTTTAATTTTATTTTTGTATGTTAATTAAATACTTTTTAATCACAATGCAGATGCAGTTGCAGGGGCCAAGAAAAATACATAAACAAGAAGAGAATCCAAACATATATCTGCCCAGCATGTTACAGAAGAACTTTCCAAACCCAAATTTAATCCAGCCCAGTCCTGGATCTCTGCATTAAAAATTTAACAACACAACTCAGCCACCAGTAGTCTGCTCTTCAGTTCACTGAAAATCTTTCCCTTGGATTATCAAGGAGGAAGGTAAAATGCCCAGAGAGCAGCCAGTGAGTATATGCAAGAGAAACGCTGAGCTGTGGCACCAACTCTGCCCACCCCAGGTTCACAGCAGTCCTTGAATCAGAGAAAAATATCCTGAAGTTCTCTTGAAATAGCGTTTGTCAGATCACACTGAAGACATGCTGAAATTGTACAGCAAAAGTGTGACTTGTTTCTCACCCCTGGAGCTGGACACCAGTTAAGGTAGCCAGTTCAGCCTACTGCCCTATGGTTTCTCCTAGCCCAGCATTTGCCCCTGCAAAATCCATAGGGAATCAGCTTGTCCACCTATGCACATACAGCAAAGGAAAGAGACCGTGGACATCTGGAGAGACATATCCTTGCCTAGCATGGTCAAAGCCACCTCTTTAAAGTGCTAGTGCTGTAAAATTCTTGCCATGTCTGAGAAATAAAATGTGAGATTTAATTTAAAATGAGAGATATTAGACAGGAGAGCTGCAGGTGATGAGGTGATGGCATTTCTTTGGCTCAGGGCCAGGAGGGTAGGAAAAGAAAACATCCTACGAAAAGAAAACATCCTACATACCTTGGCAGCTCAACAAAGTGACACTCGTGTAGGGCTCATGAACGAGGCAATTAATGACAGGGAAGTGGCATTAGCTGCAGCAAAAGGAGCACTGTAAGAAATTAGAGCTGAAGTTCATTCAAAGCACAGGAGAGACAGGCCAATAAAAAAAAATCTAGCAGTGGTGTGTATGTGAAAAGTCAATGTACTAGGCATGCAATGGAAGCGGAGAAGACATTTCTTCTGAGAACCTCTGCATCATCCTTGCACACCTGTCACCCTTATATTTAAATGTTTGACTAAGCAGTGATTTCTTTAATAACTCCATGTATCTGAATCATGTTAGTTAAAGGCTGGGAATGGTGCAGGACGGAACAGCTAAGTATGAGGACGCCTTGTTCTCAAAAACAGGTATTCTGCAATACCCTCAAAATTACGTGATAAAACTGCAGCGGTGGAGTTATCCAGAAGTGTACAAAAGCTAAATAATATTATTTCAGATCTATCCCTGCCTTTCTATTGCAAGCACACTGAATGAATGACCATGCCACCTCAATGATGAGTGGACCGTACTGGGCACAAGCACTGGGTGACTGTTCTCCCATTTTGGCTTTGCTGGCACAAATTGTGGCTCTGGTAGTCCCTGCGCTGTACAGCTGCAGGCCATCCTCTCCAAGAGGCTTGCTTAAGAT